>NC_089234.1:13349452-13588272 GCF_963924675.1 Phocoena phocoena
AATCCTTTTAGCAACCCCCCTAGAAGCATTAATAAACCCAAATTAGACTTTACTACTTATAACATTTAAGTCACACACCTGTGAGAAATTTTTTAATCAAATTTTAACTTTATACTTGACAAGAAAAGTTGATTCATAGAGCAGCTGTGATTTAGCAAACTTGGATTATTATATTCAAGGTTGCTAGTGTATGTAGTGCTTTTTGTGATTTTTTTTTTTTAATAGAGTGACAGTTATATGTTCTTCAGGAGCCATAAGTCTTGTTTATTAAAAACACTCAGCTACAACGTCGTATTAAACATGATAAATGTAGTTTCTTTTTTTCCTCTCAAAAATTTGGTGCCAGTCTGTCTGAATCAAATGATTTCAATGGAAATTAGGAAACTAAAGGGGCTTTCTGTTTTCCATCTGTTTTCAGAAGCAAGAGAAAAGCACTGAGCATTGTCTGTATACCTCCTTATCTTTCCCTAAGAATTTTTTCTTTAATCCTGTTCATTGGGAAACTGTAAAATAGTATTTCTCCCTCTCTATCACTGTCTTTCAGTATAAATTGTTGTGGGCTATTCATATTTTCTAAATGTTTGTTTCATTTTTTTATGTTGGATTTTTATAAATCAGATCAATACATACTTCAGTCCCGATAGTGTGTGTGAGGGGTAAAGATAATTGTGAAACCAGGTCACATTTGAGATTTCAAGGCATAAGTGCCCAGCAGTTTAAATGACTGCAAGATAAAGAAGAATGAAAACAGTGCATGTGGTCTGCTGTGATGTAGGACCTAAAGCTGATTATAGAAAGTGTTTAAGGTTTGGGTAGGCTTTGAGGAATAGGGAAAACCTCCAGTTGGTACAAAAGGCTTGAAAGCAGGAATATGCATGGCATCTTCTGGGTCCATGAGGTGACTACACTTCCTAGATTGAAGGTTTCTAATAAGGAAAAATACCATTGGAAAGATTAATTGTGGTAGACCTTGAATATGAAACCAAGAACTTTTGACTATCTTTTATACTGTGTGTGGTTAGTGAGAAGGCATTAAAGCTTTTGAGCAGACAAATGTCATGTCTAGTGACAGCGTGTAGGGTTAGTTGAAAACTATAGGCCCTCAAGCCCAATTTTCTCATTTTCTTTGTCCTTTGCTTTAATGGAGGAGTATGAATTATGTTTCAAATTAAAGTTTTTAAAGCGTACAGTTTATAACTCACCACAAGCTTCTACATAAAACCCAAGAGTATTAACAATGAGCACATAAAGACCTGAATAATTCATAGGTATCTGAAGTGTTACGTAGTCAACTAGTCAAACTAGCTTGAATTCTGGTTATGCCACTCACTGTGTAATGTTGAACAAATTCTTTAACCTTTCTAACCCTCACTCCTTTCGTCTGGAGTGGGAAGCTAATCATATTGCCCACTCAGGATTTTAAGCATTGAATAAGATATAAAGCATGTAAAGCTCTTAGCACACTGCCTGGCAGATAGTAAACATCTCTGATAAACACCTTTGCTGCTGTCAATTGTTGTTGTTGTTATTATTTATCATTATCTAGTACTAATCGCTATCCAATTTTATTGTTTCCATGGAAGATTGCATTCTGAATTTCGATCTTTTACTGTAGGAACACTTTTCCCATCTGGTCCAGAAAGAACCTCTCTCCTGTCCCACTCAAGTTTCAGGGCCCACTGGTGGCTTCTAGATTTTCTTTTCCTTTGTTCTGGGTGTCCTGCCTTGTCAATGAGGGCATGCCAAAAAAACAGGAAGTCTGGGTCCCACCAAGAAGGCACTGTTTGCTGCCAGTTATGGGGGAGTGTGGTAAGCTCTGGTTTCATAGGGCACATGCAGCATTAGATGT
Source organism: Phocoena phocoena (assembly GCF_963924675.1). Classification (NCBI taxonomy): domain Eukaryota; kingdom Metazoa; phylum Chordata; class Mammalia; order Artiodactyla; family Phocoenidae; genus Phocoena; species Phocoena phocoena. Next base: position 13,351,302 of record NC_089234.1, read on the forward strand.
TTGTTTTGTGTTGTTTTCCTACAGGTAGGTTTTGTTATTACGCTTTAAAGTGTGGTGTTTATTATCCAGAAATTTAGACTTATCTTTACTTTTGTCAGGTTTAAGCCGTTTTTCCCATTCCAAACCTTGCAAGGATTCGAAGAAGATGATGAAGAGCATATCCATATACAACAATGGGCACTTACTGAAGGCCGCCTTAAAGTTACATTGTTAGAATGTAGCAGGTATGTTCTTTGTTTTGTCATTACTACATTATAGGAAAGAAAGTACACTGAAAATGTACTTGAGCAGTATTTGTGTTTATTCCCCGCTGTGTTAGTTTATATTGTATTATCTATAAATTCTTTAATTGTAAATTTCATAAAAGTAGTGCTTTCCAACTTATAAAAAATACAAACTATATTTTAGAAAGCATTCTAATGGCGGGGGTGATCATTTATCCTGCAGTAATTTCCAAACTTTTTAGATACATAATGCTCTTTTGGCATATTTCTTACTACCTATTAGAAAGCTGTTCATAGCATAACAGTTTTGAGAACTGTTTTTGATCATTGGAAATACCCTGGAAAGTTGCAAAATCAGACTTGTAAACTCCTGTGATTCTTAAAATTTTAGAGCTGGAAGGGAATCTCAGAAGTAATCTTGCCCAGCCTCTTTATTTTTCCAGCCCCATAGTCTAAGCTGTGTTCATACTTTGCTTGAACTACTTACTACGTTAGCCTCCTTACTTATCTCCTAACACGGGTTACCATTATGACAACCAGAATGAGCTTTTCAAAATGCATATCTGATTGTCACTTTCCTACTTAAAATTCTCTAATGGCTTCCCCATTCCTCTTAGAATATAGACCCAAATCTTTTTCATGGCTTGCATGCCCCTCTTTACCTCTCTAGTTTCTTTCTCCACTCAGCCCCTCACTCACAGCGCTCCAGCCACATAGGCCTTCCTAAGAGAAGAGGTTGGCAAACTTTTTCTCTGAAGGGCCAGATAGTAAATATTTTAGGCTTTGTGATTCACATGGTTTCTGTTGCAACTACTCAACTCTGCCTTGCAGTGTGAAAGCAGTCATAGATAGACAACAGGTAAATGAATGGGCATGGCATGGCTGTGTGCCCGTAGAACTTTATTATATGAATTTTATAATTTTTATGTGTCATAAAGTTCTTTTGATTTGTTTTTTTCAGTCATTTAAAAATGTGAAAACCATTGGTAGCCCACAAGCCTTAAAAAACCAGCAGTGGACTGGATTTGGCCCATGGACCGTAGTTTGCCATTCCCTGCCTTAGATATTTTAACGTACCAAGCTCCTGTGTTGACTCTCCACTATTCTCCTGGCTGAAGGCCCTACCCCATCTTCTGTTCCTTAAGACTAGCCTTTCTTGCTTCACCTTAAAAACTGCCTCCTTACTGTGTCTCCTGATCATTACAACTACAAATACACTATCCTTATTGCTACATTTCTGTGACCACTTATTTGTTGCTTAATCACTCTATTTTTATTTTCAGTCCATAATAAAAAATAAGTGCTTGAGTCCAGAGGTTTTATTTTATACCAAATATACCTGTATCCTTGCTAATAGGTTAATTTTGCGTATACTAATAATATGCTAAATATTTTTTTAAGTCTTGGAGTGAATCAATATTGTGTACGATTATGTCAGAAAGTCTAGTTTAAAGGGAATTCTTTTATCAAAGAAAGACTGAATATGCTGTAAATTTTGTAAAAGGGACTGCAATGTACAGTAAAATGATATATACAATAAAAATACGGCTCTACGTAAGTCTGAATTTGAAGTAGCTAAGCCAATACGCTATGGTAAGCATAAGTATTAAATCTCTCCTGTCTAAAATCTAACTATAATTTACAATTATATAAATTATATAAATATCTAATTATAAATATCTAATTATAATTTGGGCTTATATTATCATTTGGAAGGATTTTTATCAAGTGGCCTGTGTCTGAGGAAATTTTGGACTGGTACTTTCTTTCAGTGAATTTTCTTATAGATTCACAGGCATCAAAATCATACCATTGGATTACCTTTTCCAAAATAATCATAGCAACTTCTAAACATTTGAAAGGCAGCTTTGTAAAAAATTTCTTGACTCTTCTGTTGCTAATTCCTACCTGCCTATTCACCCGCCCATCCCCAAACTTGCAAAGATAGCCTTGAAGAAGATTCATTGATTGATTCATTGAACAGATATTTAATGCAGTGTATATGATGTGTAATCGGTACTGTGCTAGGAACTTTAAAAAACTAGTTCTTTTGTCTTGGTGTTGCTGATGGGATTATGGATTAATTATATGTCTGTTGTTTGCGGCTTTTTTTTTTTTTTGCGGTACGCGGACCTCTCACTGTTGTGGCCTCTCCCGTTGCGGGGCACAGGCTCCGGACGCGCAGGCTCAGTGGCCATGGCTCACGGGCCTAGCCGCTCCGCGACATGTGGGATCTTCCCGGACCGGGGCACGAACCCGTGTCCCCTGCATCGGCAGGCGGACTCTCAACCACTGCGCCACCAGGAAGCCCCCTGTTTGCGGCTTTTTAACCACTTGCTATTGCTGTCTCCTTTGCTCACCATTCTCTTGCTTTATTTGAGATACTGCTCACTTAAAACCTTGGGTCAGCCTTGAACCCAAGACTGCATGAAGGCATTGAGAGAGTGTAGTCAGGCATTATTTAGGTCATGTTGAATTGAGATAAATAATACAAAGAAAAACATTACAATTTATGAAGTATATGTATCCTATTTTATTTTAATAAGGAACTGTATAATGAATCTCTGAAAGAATATACAAGAAACCAATAAAAATTTTTATGGGGAAAAGGTTGAAGGAACTGAGTTAATGATGATGGACAGGGGTGAAGATGAGAGCCAAACTTTTCACTATAACCTTTTTTATACTGTTTGATTTTTGTGACTGTATCACCTTGTCAAAAAATTTAAAAATAAAGACCAGTATTTCTGGAGAGTTGAAGGAGAAAACATGGACAGTAGTTCATGTTCTTATGTTAGTCCTTGTAGGCCAGCACCTTTCCCAGGTGACAGCTTAATCTTGGGAACAAGCACACTATCTCAATAGTGTTTTAGTCACTATCTTTATAAACCCAACCGTGTAAAGTTACTTAATGTTGTGGTGCTATGTGTTATTCACACAGTTTAAGGATCACTTAAAATTGTTAATGAAGGAGAGAATAAATTACTAATTACTACTTTCAACTCATTCCTGCTTTTTTATTCTTCTCATATTCTTATTAAAATCTTTCTTACATTGTTGTTTTTCTTCTGAGCATTTTTGTTAGTAGAAAAAAAAGAACACAAGGTGCTCCTGTGTTGAGTGCATAAACATTTATAATTGTTATATCTTCTTCTTGGATTGATCCTTTCATCATTATGTAGTGTCCCTCCTTATCTCTTATAACAGTCTTTATTTTAAAGTCTGTTTCACCTAATATGAGTATTGCTACTCCAGCTTTCTTTTGATTTCCATTTGCATGGAATACCTTTTTCCATCCCTTCACTTTCAGTCTGTATGTGTCCCTAGGTCTGAAGCGCATCTCTTGTAGACAGCATATACATGGGTCTTGTTTTTTGTATCCATTCAGCCAGTCTGTCTTTTGGTTGGGACATTTAATCCATTTACATTCAAGGTTATTATCGATATGTATGTTCCTACTGCCATTTTCTTAATTGTTTTGGGTTTGTTTTTGTGGGTCTTTTTCTTCTCTTGTGTTTCCCACCTAGAGATGTTTCTTTAGCATTTGTTATAAAGCTGGTTTGGTGGTGTTGAATTCTCTTAGCTTTTGCTTGTCTGAAAAGCTTTTGATTTCTCCGTTGAATCTGAATGAGATTCTTGCTGGGTAATCTTGGTTGTAGGTTTTTCTCTTTCATCACTTTAAGTATATCCTGCCACTCCCTTCTGGCCTGCATAGTTTCTGCTGAAAAATCAGCTGATAACCTTATGGGGATTCCTTTGTATGTTATTTTTTGTTTTTCCCTTGCTGCTTTTAACATTTTTTCTGTGAATTTAAATTTTCTTAGTTTGATTAACATGTGTCTTGGTGTGTTTCTCATAGGGTTTATCCTGTATGGGACTCTCTGTGCTTCCTGGACTTGGGTGACTATTTCCTTCCCCATGTTAGGGAAGTTTTCGACTATAATCTTTTCAGATATTTTCTCAGACCCTTCTTTTTCTCTTCTTCTCCTGGGACCCCTATAATTCAAATGTTGGTGCACTTAGTGTTGTCCCAGAGGTCTCTGAGACTGTCCTCAATTCTTTTCATTCTTTTTTCTTTATTCTGCTCTGTGGCAGTTATTTCCACCATTTTGTCTTCCAGCTCACTTATTTGTTCTTCTGCCTCAGTTATTCTGTTATTGATTCCTTATAGTGTATTTTTAATTTCAGTTATTGTGTTGTTCATCTCTGTTCTTTAGTTCTTCTAGATCTTTGTTAAACATTTCTTGTATTTTCTCAGTCTGAACCTCCATTCTGTCCCCAAGATTCTGGATCATCTTTACTATCATTACTCTGAATTCTTTTTCAGGTAGATTGCCTATTTCCTCTTCATTTATTTGGTCTTGTAGGTTTTTACCTTGCTCCTTCATCTGTGACATATTTTTTAGCTCTCTTTTTTTTTTTTTTTTTTTATAAGTGGGACTGTGTTCCTATCTTACTAGTTGTTTGGCCTGAGGCTTCCAACATTGGAGTTTGTAGGCTGTTGGGTAGAGCTGGGTCTTGGTGCTGAGATGGTGACCTCAGTGAGACCTCACTCCGATGAATGTTCCCTGGGGTCTGAGGGCCTCTGTTAGTCCAGTGATTCAGACTCGGAGCTCCCACTGCAGAAGCTTCAGCCCGACCCCCGGCTCGTGAACCAAGATCCCACAAGACACGAGGGGCGGCCAAAAAAAAAGAAGATAACAAAGTAAAAAATAAAATTAGACTAGGAAACTAAAAGATGTGTTAGAAAGAATATAAAAGTAAGGGGCTTCCCTGGTGGCGCAGTGGTTGAGAGTCCGCCTGCCGATGCAGGGGACATGGGTTCGTGCCCTTGTCTGGGAAGATCCCACATGCTGCAGAGCGGCTAGGCCCGTGAGCCATGGCCACTGAGCCTGTGCGTCCAGAGCCTGTGCTCCGCAGTGGGAGAGGCCACAACAGTGAGAGGCCTGTGTACCGCAAAAAAAAAAAAAAAAAAAAGAAAGAATATAAAAATATAGATGAACCAACAACCGGAAGGTACAACAGTACCACAATAGTAAAAAAGAGGAGGAGGGGAAAGGAGAAAAGGGTGGGGGGGAGGCTTAAGCAAGGGCGAGGTTTGGGCAGTGGGCGGGGCCTATACTTAGGACCCACAGGGCTAGAAAAGGCCCTGGAGGTTGTGGGGGGTGGGGCTTAGGCTCAACAGAATAGAAGGGGCCCAGACGTGGCCCCCTCCCCTGGTCTCAGAGGGCAGGTGACCTCACCTGGGAGCCCAGCAGGCTTCCTGGGCTCGAGTGGGCAGGGCAAATGCCCTCCTCCCAGAGGGCCCCTCCCACCTGCCTCTGCTGATCTCCGTGGCCTCAGGGGGACTGATCCTGTCTGACCTCCACTTCTCCTACTCTTCAGTCCCCCTGCATCCTACCAGTTCACTTAGGGGTTCCTCCCATCTCCTTTGGTGTCAGGGTCTCCCACCAGTGGCCAGCAGGCGCCATAGTTGTGGGGAGACGCTAACTCAGCATCTTCCCACACCGCCATCTTGACTCCGCCCACTCTAAGCTTTTTAGAGCTTGACCTTGAATCAAGTAAAAAGAATGTAACTTTAATAATTTTTTCCCAAAATCCATGAAATGGAACATCATATTTATCATCCACAGACAATGATGGCTCTGTTCAAGGACTTCTTTCTTTTTATTTTTTAAACTTTATTTTGAAATAATAAAATGTTTCTGTGTGAGGATTTTTTCTTTTTTAACTTTATTTTGAAGTAATCTCAGACTTACAGAAGTCTGTTTGAAGATTTATCAAACTTAGCTGTTGTAAGGCTTTGAGAGTGAATTTTGCCAATGAGGAAACAAGTTAGAAGTATTCATAGAAAACTGTTTACTGAAAATACTGGAGTTGTACAGCTGGAAGCTTTATGCTTTAGAAGGCAACATGAAGTGGAAATAGTACTGGCTTTTGAGTTAGAAAGTGCAGTGTTCACATCCTAGCTATGTGCTCTTACTGTTATGTGTTCTCAGGGAAATTACACATCTATAAAAATGGACAAGGGTGCTACCTTGCTGGTAATTGTGATCAGAGGTAGGTAAATAAACCACAGTTCCCTACCACATAGTAAGGCTTCAGTAGATATGGCTTCTATTATTATGCCTTAATATAATCATTATCTTGTTTATCAAGAAGAAAACAAATCCTTAAACAAAGTGTTCTTTTTTGCATATTTGGTTATGAGAACTGGAATTTGAATTTTATTAATTTGAAAGGGTCTCACACTGTAAAGAGAAGTTCTTTTCTAATTATATGAAATAACAGTTTTGAATTTCCAAAATAAAGCTTGAGAATGGAAACACAGTTTTGTTTGTAAAAATTGGTTCTATTTACCAAAAAGCAAAGTCATTCTGAATAGTTGCTTTTTTTTTTCCGCATTGCCTAAGGCTAGATTTTAACCACAGAAGAACTCAATTGCTGTATTTGTAGTATTGTTATTAGACTAAATTATTTCACATTAGTATTACAATCATATTAAGATTATTATTTTTAAATTTATAATTTATAGTCCATCTTCTAAAAGGATTTTAGGTATTTTGCAAAAATGATATACCTATGTGCAGTTAAATAGAAAGTAAATTAGATCAAAAACAACCATGTAGAGAAGAGAAGATCGGTTTTCTGGCAGCAAAGGAAACTTGATGGAGTTCCTAGTTTTTATTTCTTGATAAACTGTGCATGTTTTTCAGGGGAAAAGAAATTCTGACCTCAGATTCTAGGAGGGATTTGTCCCCTACATCTTTGTTGTACAACGTAATGGGTCTCTTTTCCCTTCCCTTCTCTTCTCTTCTCTTCTCTTCTCTTCTCTCTTTTCTTTTCCAGTTTTAGCAACCAGTTATATTTTTTAAAAAACAAACTTAAGATTATAGTAGTGAAGGCAAAGCCTATGAAGTTCTGTTGTGTGAGAGTTCTGTACTCTAGAGCGGTATATTTAGGATAGTCAGTCCTAATTATAGATAGAAGTTCTAATTAAGGTCAGTTCTTCACTGACTCACACACTGTTCTAAAGCCTCTATTTTCTCAGCACCTTTTAAGAGTGCTGTTTTACTGGGTTCCAAAAATACATCATTTTTAAAATTTTTAAATGTTAACACAAATACAGGAAAACCACAGCGCTTGACATTCTTCTTTCATTACCAAGAGTTCTCCCTTATTCCATAATTATCTATCACCAGCATGGACTCATGGATTCCTATTTTTTTCAATCACTGTAATTCTTTACCATCCTTAATTATTTTGGTGCCTAAATTGTCTCATATATGACCACTAGGAGCCTCTTCAAATAACCCGGTATTTTTTTCTTTGCTTTTCTTCTTCTTCTCCCCCTCCCCCTCCTCCTCCCCACCCCCCTCCTCCTCCTTCTTTTCTTTCTTCTTTTTTTTCTTTTTTTCTTTTTTTTAGGTCTTCACTACTTTCTGGTACATATAACAAGCTGTTCCAGGTTCATTTTATATCTTCCCCATCACAGTCCTAGAATCGGCTATTTTTCCAAAAAGCCCTGGTTCCTTTTAGTAGGGAATGATATTAGGAATCAAGATCTGGGTGTTGGGTATGTTCATTGCTACTTCATATATTCATAGGGCCCTTCAGTGAGCAGAATTAGAAAATACAATATATGTGAACACACTTGTAAACATATACATACATACACACACACACACACACACACAGATACACAATTTAGAAATCATGAGTTCACCTGATACTTCCATTTCTATTTCATCCTCATAGGTTTGTTCCTTGCCTTGGTTCTTCCCCGCCTTGGTTCTTCCCCCTTTTGTATTTTTATGTCCCTTGAGCCCTGACTCCCAATAACATCAGCACTTTGACTCATTTGCTCAATCCTATACTACATCTCAGATAGTTCTGAAATTGCTTTGTCCCTACGTGAACAGAGAACATACTTACTGAAAGGAATTCAGGATTTATTTGCAGTTCTCCCCTACCCTACCCATTGAGGGCATGTGGTCATGTACTGTATTCATAAATTAGAATAATTTTTCCCCTTTAGTGTGGTTATGTTGTTCATTTGAAATGTAGCTGGGTTCGTTTCAGTTTGCTCTCAGTTTCAGTCTCCCCCCACCCCTGCCTTTCTATCCTTATTGATTCCTATTTTTTCATATGTAGAGCATTAACGTGCTTCTATGACACAAAACTATACAAAAATATATACAGACAACCCTTACTCAGCCTGGCACTGTGTTAACCAAAACTTTGCATGTCAGAACAGTGCAAAGCAGGGACACAATTCTGTTACGCAGTTAACACAAAGTGAGGACTGCCAGTAATATCATTTGGATCTTCTTTACTGTTTTTTATTTTTATCTAGTTTGGTCAATTAGTGAATAAAGTGTGTTTAAATCTTCAACCGTGACTATTAATTCATCTCTTCTTTTGTAATTTGATTATTAGGTGCATATTTCTTTTTTTTTTAACATCTTTACTGAAGTATAATTGCTTTACAATGGTGTTAGTTTCTGCTGTATAACAAAGTGAATCAGCTATACATATACATATATCCCCATATCTCCTCCCTCTTGCGTCTCCCTCCCACCCCTCTAGGTGATCACAAAGCACCAAGCTCGTCTCCCTGTGCTATGCGGTTGCTTCCCACTAGCTATCTGTTTTACATTTGGTAGTATATATAAGTCCATGCCACTCTCTCACTTCGTCCCAACTTACCCGTCCCCCTCCCCATGTCCTCAGGTCCATTCTCCACATCTGCATCTTTATTCCTGTCCTGTCCCTAGGTTCTTCAGAACCTTTTTTTTTAGATTCCATATATATGTGTTAGCATACAGTATTTGTTTTTCTCTTTCTGACTTACTTCACTCTGTATGACAGACTCTAGGTCCATCCCCTCGCTACAAATAACTCAGTTTCGTTTCTTTTTCATATTTCTTCTTGACATAGTGACTCTCTTATCATTATGAAGGGTTCCTCTTTGTCTTATAATATTTCTTGCCTTAATATTTATTTCATCTGATATTGATATAGCATCTACAGATTTCTTATTATTTTCATGGTGTGTGTGTGTGTAGATATATATCTTTTTTTTAACAACCTTTTACTTTCGATCTATTTGTGTCTTTATATTTAAATTGTATCATATGTCATAAACAGTTGGCTCTTGCTTTTATGTGTATAACAATCTCTGCCTTTTCATTGGAGTGTTTAGTTCCCTTACACTTAATGTAGTTATTGATGAGGTTGTGTTTTTAGATCTGGCATTTTGCCATTTGTTTTTTTGTCTCATCTGTTTTTTTTTCCCTCTCCTCTGTTTCTTTTCATCCTTCCTGTCTTGTGAATCAAATATTTTTTAGTATTCCATTTTAATTCCTTTATTGGCTTGCTAACTATAGTTTTATACTGTGTATATGGTTGCTCTAAGGAATTGGAGTATGCATCTTTAATGTATCCCATATACTTAGAATATTGTTACTTAAGGTAAATTACAAGAACCTCATAATAGTTTATTTCCATTTATGCCCACATCATCAGTGTTGGTCATATACGGGTATCCCCTGCTTTTTGAAAGTTCGCTTTACGCCACTTCACCTTTATGAAAGACCTACTTTAGTACCTGTTTTTGCTAACTGAAAGAAATTTGAAGAGGATTTTTACTTTTACAGAAATTGAAAAGAGAAAATGTCATTCAACCTTTGTTTTGCAGCAAGCTGACACCACCAAGCTCCTTCTCTGGGAACTACATTCAGCATCCCAGCATCAAGCCGCCGTAGCTTTGAACTGTGTCTGTGAACATCTGTGCTTTATCTTGATTTATTTTGTGCATCCGTTAGCAAGATGTGTCCTAAGATAATTGCTTCTGCACTTTACACCATTTTTGCTTACAAAAAGTTTCATAAGAATGGTCTACTTTTGGATAGCAGGGGGAAACCTGTCTATTACATTCATATATGTTATTAACCCATCAATAGTGTTATTTTTAGCTTTAAACAGTCATATGTCTTTTCAAGAAATTAAAAGAAACAAATATTTTTTGCATCTACTGTATATTTAACATTTCTGTTGCCCTTCATTCCTTCCTTCAGATCAAAGTTACCATCTGGTATCCCGTCCCTCCAGCCTCAAGAACTTCCTTTAGCATTTCTTGTTATTTAGGTTTGCTGGCAACAAATTCTCTATTTTTGTTTATCTGGAAATTTATTTTTCATGCAGTTGTGAAGGATAGTTTTCCTGATATAGACGTCTAAGTTGACAATTATTTTCCTTCAACACTTTAATTATTTCAATCCTATATTCTGATGAGAAGTCAGCAATCAATCTTACGGCTCCTCTCCACGCGCAGTGTGTCATTTTTCTGTAGCTGCTTTCCAAGTTTTCACTTTGGCTTTCAGTCCTTTGACTATGTCTAGAGGTAGTTTTCTTTATTTGTTTGTTTTTAATGCTTCTATTTCAGTGAACTTCTTGGATATGTACATTAATGTTTTCAGTCAAATTTGGGAAGTTTTGGGGCATTATTTTTTCAGATATTTTTTCTGCTTCTTTCTTTTTCACCTCTCCTAATGGGATTCCAAATTACATATATGTTGGGCTGTTTCATTTTCCCCATAGGTCCTTGAGGTTCAGTTTGTTTCTTTAAACTCTTCTTTTTTTTCTCTGTGTTCTTTGGATTGAGTAATACTAATCTGTCTTCAAGTTCACTGAGTCTTCTGCTATCTCTAGTCTGCTATCTCCAATTTTTAATTTCATTTATTATGCTGTTCAGCTCTAGAAGTTCAATTTTGTACAGTTATCATTTCTCTGTTGAGAATGAATACCTATCTTTTCACTCATTATTGTGCTTTTTTTAATTCTTTGAACAAGATGTTCTTTCAACTCTTTGAGTATATATATATTTTTTTCTTTGAAAAAAATATATAAATGCTGCATTGAAGTCTTATCATCTGGGCCCATTAGGAGTCAGTTTTTATTGACCGCCTGTCCTGTTGACCATCGGTCATACTTTCCTCTTTTCTTTGATCGAAAACTGGACATTGTAGATAATGAGTTGTAGCAACTCTGTATTCTCTTATGTTCTGAGGATGATTGATTTTCTGTTCTAGTGGGCCGTTAACTTGCCTGTTTTCAAGTTGCAAACTTTGTCTCCGTACTCTTCCCACCCTCCCCATCTTCCCAGCAACAGCATATATTTCTCTTCTTCCTTTGTCTTCCCACTGCTGCCTTTTTAGACTGGTGCCCTAATTTTTCCTTCTTTATTTAACAATCAGCCAAGGATTTGAGCAGAGATGGGACTTACCCGCTCAGTGATTTCTTTGTCTCCCCATAATTTCTAGCTGCTCTGCCGGCTCTGCTGGCTTTGCACTCTATCCTGATTCTTGAAACCCATAAGGCTTCAACTTGGGTTTCTGCTTGAACTACGCCACCGTTTTCCTGCAGCCATAGCCCTGAGCTATGAAAACCCCATGCTAGCAGTTTATACTCCTTGTTGCAATTTTATGAAATTAGACTGTCCTCTGACCTCCGTGTGCTTTGGGAAGGTTTATATTATCTTTAAATGTGTTTTTAAAATTCTTTTTATCCAGTTTTTATAACTGCAGTCTGTTGGAGAGTTTGTGTGACCACTTCACCACTATTACCAAAAGTACTGTTCACTTGGTTTTCTTGTAGATGTTGTTGACAGGTATTGCCTTTGTTTTCCTGGTTGTTCTTTGTGCTTTAATGGGAGGATTTGGGGAGACTCAAAACCATGCTACCACCACTGCCATCCTTCTAGAACCAGAAATACATATTTTTACTTTGATTTTATAAGGCAAAGGAAAGGATTTAATTATGTGATTAAACTATTTTGAAATAAAATCAGCTGTTTCTTTTATTAGGTGAGGCAGCTTCAAGGTAAAAATTTGGTAGAAAGAATTAATACTTTAAGTAGCATTATATCCATATTATATAGTGAAATGTTTAGTTCTTCTATAGAGAAGGCTGTTAACATGGAATTTTGAAATTCGTTTACAAGATGAGCAGTTTTAGAAATTAAAACCAAGGAAATATTTCTAGCTTGCATTTGTTTGTGGTCTTCCATTTATTTTAGTATTGAGTTTGATTATATTCACTTATTTTTGACTCAAGTGGTAACTGTTCTTTTAAAAATTTTATCTGAAGTAAATAAGGCTAAATATTAACTCCCCGCCACGCCGAGTAGTTGGTAAATGTGTGTTCCTTATACTCTGCATTTATTTTAATGTTTGACAGTTTATCTTTTTTAAAAAGAGAAAATATCTAGCTAAATTTGAATATATTTGGGGGCATGACTCTACAAATACCTCTGTTGTTACTAATAGCGTTTACTTATTACCTGCAATATATAATATATGGTAGGTACTTTGCATTCATTATTTCAGCTCTCAGAACATCTTTATGAGATTAGTTATTATATCCATTTTATAGATGAAGAACTGAGATCCATAAGTTACTTGCCCAAGACCCCATAGCTGGAATTTGAATCTAGGTTTGTTTGACTTCAAAATCCTTCACTCATTCTATCTTCATAGCCTTTTTTTAAAACTTGTTGAAGAAAAAAATTTTGGTTCTTAAATTTTTCATATTATGTTAGAAGTATATAAATTTTGGAATTTTTTTTTACCTATTTGAAGGCAAGTCATTATATTTTTTTAAAAATTACCTTTTCAAGATGATCTTGGGATGTAGAAATGTGCATTAGTAATGAAGCATCATTAAGATAAAGGCTGGGGCTTCCCTGGTGGCGCAGTGGTTGAGAGTCCGCCCGCTGATGCAGGGGACGTGGGTTCGTGCCCCGGTCTGGGAAGATCCCACATGCCGCGGAGCGGCTGGGCCCGTGAGCCATGGCCGCTGAGCCTGTGCGTCCGGAGCCTGTGCTCCGCAACGGGAGAGGTCAGAACAGTGAAAGGCCCACGTACTGCCAAAAAAAAGAAAAAAAGATAAAGGCTGAAGTTGTTACCTTCATGGAGGAGAGATAAAAGGAAATTAGCTCAAACATGAGACATTTAAATTTGTGTAAGGGAAAACTTCCACTCGGAACAAATTACTTGGAGCTGTTGCTGAATATTACTCCTAGTGGTTTTTAAGGCTATATAGATCTATAATCATAAAGGCCTGCTTTTGACTAGAAGAAGACTTTTCAGAAGATTCCAAATTTAGAGTTCGTTTGTCCTGGGTTTATATAGGTATTTTTTCCCCACCTCCTCTTTCCTAAGATTACTGTGTTGGAAATTAGTATTGTTTCTTTTGTAATTGTACAGGCATAGCTCCAGAACACCACAATGAAGTGAATATGACAGTAAAGCAAATGACATGAATTTTTTGGTTTCCCAGTACATATAAAAGTTATATTTACACTATACTGTAGTCTGTTAAGTGTGTGATAGTATTATGTCTAAAAAACTGTACATACCTTAATTGCAAACTACTTTATTGCTAAAAAATGCTAACCATCATCTGAGCCTTCAGCGAGTCATAAAATCTTTTTGCTTGTGGATAATCTTGCCTCGATGTTGATGGCTGCTGCGACTGATCAGGGTGGTGGTTGCTGAAGGTTGGGGTGGCTGTAGTAATTTCTTACAGTAAGACAACAGAGAAGTTTGCTGCATTGATTGACTTTTCCTTTCACAGATGATTTCTCTGTGGCTTGCAGTGCTGCTTGATAGCATTTTACCCACAGCAGAACTTTTTTCAAAATTGGAGTCAGTCCTCTCAAATCCTGCCATTGCTTTATCAACTAAGTTTATGTAATAGTCTAAATCCTTTGTTGTCATTTCAAAAATTGGTTGAGTTTGCCGTCTTACATGGGAATGATTGGTGGTGCCCCAAAATAATTATAATAGTAGCATCAAAGATCACTGATCATAGATCACCATAACAAATATAATAATAATCAAAAAGTTTGAAATACTCCGAGAATTAACAAAATGTGACACAGACACAAAGTGAGCAAATGCTTTTGGAAAAATGGTGCTGATAGACTTGCTCGATGCAGGGTTGTCACAAACCCTCAATTTGTAAAAAAATGCAATATTTACGAACTATTAGTAAAGCAAAGAGCAACAAAGCAAGACACAATAAAATGAGGGTATGCTTCTATACCTCTACTGCTATTTCATACAGTAAAACAGCTGTTTTAATTCTTCTGATGTCTGAATTGTAAAAGAATTTAAGAAATTAAGTATGAACCCAGATGACATAAAGCCAACACTATGTTTTAAAATGCCAAACTCCAAAATGTTTAAGTGCAGTGTTGGCATGCTGTATACTTATATATGATACTTCAACAAAAGTGAACTGTAAAATGAACTGTGGTCAGAAAAATAAGAATTCAAAATAGTGTTTTATCTGAATTTTCCCTCTCTTTGCACCATTATTCCACGACTGTCAATTAGTTCTTCTAATGAATTTATTGAAGATGTCTGAAGGTGATATTAAGATGCACTATTTTCAGAAATTGCTGTTTATATATGGATTGTATAGAAAGAGAAATTGAAGGCCCAGAGACAAGAGGTATTTAGGTTAAAGGTGAGGAAGTAAGTTCTTGAAAGACATGTATTAGTAGAAACAGGAAGGGATAACTGGTATAAGTAGGATAGGGTTTAGTGAGTGACTGAATATGTGGATATGTATAGGTGGAAGAGGCAAAGGAATGTTAAGAATTTGAGTCTAGGAGAATTATGGTCTCATTGACTTTGATTTGGTCATCAAGTATTGATTATTTTCTAATATTAGAGATATAAAGATCAAGACAAAGCTTCTCCCTTTCAGGACTAGTGGGGGAAATAGAGGTGCTTGTTTCAGAGGGAGATGAGTTTGACTTTATATGTCTTAAGTAGTAGGGCATGGTTAGATTTCCTTGTAGAAGTGTTCTGCAAACTTGATGGTTTAGACATGGAGAAGGAGAAAGACAGGGACTGGAGATTAGGTTTGGAGGTCTTCGTCATAGACAGGGAGAGTTAAGTCCTGGGTGGGGATAATTTCCAAGGGGGAGGAGTATAGACCAGAGGTAAGCATATATAGGAGGTCAGCCAAGTTTAATTCTTTTCACAACCCTTGAGTTGATATTTGACTCCCTTCAGGTGTGAGATTCTCCTTTCAAATTAAGTTTAATCATCCAAAAAAAACCAAAAGATTTTTGGTTTTCACTTTTGATTATAAAAATGACTGTCTTATAGAAGAGTGCACAGGGAATTCCTTTCCTTTTCTCAGTGGTTTGCTCTTGAGTCATAAATTCTCTCTCTTTGTTTCTTGATAGGTGATGTTTGTGCTTATGCTCAACATCATGAGGTTTCAATATACCTTTGCCTTTAAAAAAAATAAACATTTTGAAATTGGAAAGAACTTTTATAGAGGTAATAGCTCTTTCCAGAGACAGATGTCTAAAGGCAATTTTCTTTGCCTTTTTTGTTTGCAGTACAGACTCCTACTCCCTTAGGAAGTAGTAATAGTAGAAAGGTATTTGTACTCATTTCTTGCTAATTCAATATATGTTGAGTGTTAATTTTACTCAAAATATGTATTAACCAGTGACTGTTGCTACTTGTTTCTGGTGATTATATAATTTGAATAGTAAACCTTTGTTTAACTCAAGACTGAATTGTAGATGTACAATGAAAGTGGATACTTTTGTTTTAAATGTTCTATGTAAACTAAAGCAAATGCCTTCTTAATTCACCCAGTTGGCTGGTACTAGTGGTACAGTGGGAACTCCTTTCTGGCATTTCTCTAGAAAATTATATGTTTTTCCAAATCAGTCAAGATATCAGTCAAGAAATCAGGAAAATGGGGGATACTGTTACTATTCTTCTAAAAGGATTAAATCTTAATCAACATAGAGTCATTAGTAGTTGAAGGAATCCACTGATTGCAAGTCAAAAGCAGGTTCAGGAAACGCTAACGTAGGAATTATGTCCTGGGAACCAGATCTGGTGCTTGTAGGAGAGAAACAGTCAATCTAAGCAGTCAGTCTCAGGTATCTCTTTTTCCCTGTCTGTTGCTAATGGTGGGTCATTCTTGCAAACAAAATAAATATTAAGACGTTTATATACATAGTATACTTTATACAGATCCTAAGAAATAATACCTTTTTAAAAGAAATAAGTTTTCTAAGCAAAATAGATCCTTACTAAATTGGCATTTATGACACATGCTTTAGTGTAGTGTTGTTAGCTTTTCTAGAGTACTAGTAATGTTTGCTCAGTTTTTCCAGAATATTCACCATTGGCTACAGATCTTTGTAACTACTTTAACAGAAGAAATGTAAAGAGTAGAAGTGAGTATTGTGGAGTGCTCTGACATAGAATCAGAAGTTGATCTAAAATCAGAATTAATAAATGCAGTATCTATTTCGATGGCAAAATTAAGTTCAGGGTAATCAGACAAAATATTTTCATCCTTAAGAAAAGAAATAAACATCTGAAGCAACATAGAGCCTAACAACCCAACCTAAAAGTGTTTTTGGAAGTACTTTTAATAGTTGATCAGTTGCTTTTAAAATGAAAGTTTTCTGTATCTGGAATATTTGTCACAAAACAAAGATCAAGGCTATCTGATAGGGCAGATAATGTCTTATGTACTTTAAAATTTCATTGTTAAGAATGATAACTATTAAATGTTAAATATTGGTGGTATTTCAATATTTTAAATGATTTTTATTTGGAATTTATTTTAAGGGACCCTTCTTTTAATATTTTCTGTTATCAAATGTCAGCATCAGATAAAAATCCATTTTATTGAAATACATAATTTTATTGCAGTGTATTGATTCATAGTAACAATAAAACAAGCATTTATTATTATATCTTTTTGTAACAAATCTCTGAGACTTTTGATATAACCCTAATGAACGCTCATTATTCTTTTTCTCTTTAAACAGCTTTATTGAGATATAATTCACATACCATACAATCTATCCATTTAAAGTATATGATTCAGTGTGTTGTAGTATGTTCAAAGGGTTCTACAGCCATCATCACAACCTAATTTTAGAACATTTTTGTCCCTCTCAAAAAAACTCCATACTCATTAACAGTCAATTCCTAATCCCCCTAGTCCTCCTCCCCCAGCCCTTACATAACCAATAGTCTACTTTCTGCCTCTATAAATTTGCCCATTTCCAGACATTTCATACAGTATGTGGTCTTTTGTGACTGGCTTTTTTCACTTAGCTTGTTTTCAGGGTTCATCCATATTGTAGCAGGTATCATTACTTCATTTCCTTTTGTTGCCAAATAATATTCCATTGAATGTGTATGCCACGTCTTATTTACCTGTTCATGAGCTGATGGACATAAGGGTTGTATTCACTTTTTGACTGTTATGAATGATGCTGTTATGAACATTCATGTCAAGTTTTGTATGAATGTATGCTTTCATTTTTCTTGGTTATTTACCTAGGAGTGGAATTTCTAGGTCATATGTTAACTCTATGTTAACTTTTTATGGAACTGCCAAAATAATTTTCAAAGTGGCTGCATCATTTTACAACCCCTCCAGCAATGTGTGAAGATTCTAGGTTCTCCACATCCTCACCCATACTTGTTATTGTCTCTTTTTTAATTAGCCATCTAGTGGGTATGAAGTGGTATCTCATTGTGGTTTTGATTTGCATTTCCTGATGGCTAATGGTGTTGAGCATATTTTCATGTGCTTATTGGCTTTTTGCATATCTTCTCTGGAGAAATGTCTATTCATTTTCTTTGTCCATTTTTAAATTAGGTTATACTAGGTCCTTACGAGATACATGATATGCACATATTTTCTCCATTCTGTGGATTGTCTTTTTGCTTACTTGGTGGTATCCTTTGAAGCACAAAAATTTTAATTTCAGTGAAGTCCCATTCACCTATTTTTTCTTTTGTTACTTGTGCTCTTGGTGTCCTATCTTAAATCATTGCCTAATCCAAGGTCACAAAGATTGGCTTCTATGTTTTCTTATTAGACATTTAGGTCTGTGACTTATTTTAGGTTAATTTTTGTTGTGCGTTTTTAAAATGTAAAAAAAGGTGTTATGAAAAATATACAATGACTTATGATTTCAGGGGGAGATTCCAAGCATTATGCTTTCTTATTCCTGAATCCTGTAATATCTGTTGAGAATTTGAGAGTACTAGCTGGTGCAGAGCCTTGTCTGCATGACCGTAAAGGCCTTTAGGTAGTTTGCTCTTTTGGACACATGGTGGCAGCAGAGCTTTGATGAATGAAAATTCTCATTTTCCTAAACTTAGAATTTTATAATTATGAATCTTCTTAATGCTCTTGGCAGTAAATTGTTGAGCAGTAAGTTTAAATTGCCTTTCAGATTAAAAATTATTTAAATTTATGAACTTTTCTTTGCCATGAGTTTATTCTGACTTTTCAGGTTATGAAACCAGTTTGTGAGGTATAGACATGATTTGCTTGAGTTCTCCAACCTTAGGACACAATTTTCTCTTATTACTCTAAGGTCTTTTAACCACTTTTCTTTCATTATCTCACTCCTATCCCTATGATCTTCGTGTAGAGATAAAGTAATAGAGTAGCAGTCAAAATGTTGATTAATGCTAAAGATAGTCTCAAACTTACTCCTAAAAACATTGGCAGACTTACATTCTGACTTAGAAGATAGATAATACAGAAGTTTAGCATGTGGGTAACAGTTTTTTCCTTCAATAAGAAAAACTGCTTTATGTCATCTCAAGATTTGACCCAAGATTTCCTTTTTAGATCTGAATATTAAACAGTAAAATTAAGTGATACAATTATTCCTTGACAGTTATTTTCAAGATAATAGAAATAATAAACATTTATTGAGCACTGACTGTTTGCTAGACACTATGCTAAATGCCTTATATGCATTGTCTTTTATTCTCACAACAACTCTAAGAGGTAAGTTTTATTTTTGGCCTGAATTTTCCAGAGGAAGAGATGGGTTTAGAGAAGTTAAATAATTTGCCCAAGGTCCTATTAGTAGGTAGAGATGTACGTGTATGTATGTGTGTTCATAGCAACTATATTGTACTATTTTGTGTTTAATTTTTACAGATATGGTATCATACTGTATATATGTATCACTCTGCAACTTATTTTTTAAATTCAAATCTATAGCTGCTTTGAAAATCTATAGCTTTTGCTACTGTGTATAGATATCTGGTCAATTTGTTTACCTCATGAATAGATACTACTTTCTATTTCTTTGATTTAGCTGCTGAATAACAGCTTGTCCTAGAATTTCACCTAATTTTTAGCTTTACTTTTCCAGTAGAGGGTATACAAAGTGTTTAGTTAAATTTTTTCCTCTGTTAACAGAGTAATTTATTACTTTTTAGTATAATGATCAGACAGAAAAAGTTTAATACATATAATTGGTATAATAGTCCCCTTGTTTTATTTTATACTGCAGGTTACTTATTTTTGGATCCTATGACAGAGAGGCAAATATTCATTGCACACTTGAGCTGAGCAGTGGCGTTTGGGAAGAAAAACAAAGGAGTTCTATTAAGACGGTAAATAGATTTGCATAGCTTTACATCTGTATAAAGTTTATATTCTATAAGTGTTATTTTATTAATATTTATGTATCCTAGAGTTATTTTTGGTCATATGCAAATAATCATGAATAGCTCTTATTTGTCTTGTTGCAATATATCCATAATAAAATGAATCATGTAAAACTATAGTATTAATTGCTTGCATAAGAAACCTTGTCTAACTAATTTTCCTTTTATAACTTTTCCTTTTATAACTTTTTAACTTTAAAAACTTTTCCTTTATAACTTTAAACTTTATAACTTAAAAAAAAAACTTTTATAACTTGTTTCATAGTTGTGGAATCAGAAGGAAATGATTCTGAACACTTTAGAAAGCATGTAAATTCAGAGCATTCATTCATTCATCAGATATTTCATGAGCACTTACTTTGTACCAGGCACTGTGTTAGATGCTGGGGAAACAGTTCAAGACAAGAGACCCTGTTTTTGTAGTGCTGTCATAGGGAAGAGGTTTGATAATTGTCTGCCTGTATAGAGAAAGGATTATAGGAGGATGGGGTAAACCTGAGAGATCAGATCAGTTAGGAGGTATTTAGGGGGAGGTTGTTGGCTACTTTAACTAGGTGGTAGCCAAGGAAATGGAAAGAAGAGAATGGATTTGGGACATACTTTTGGTGTGTGAAGGACTTAGAGTTCCAGTTTCTTTTTTGATCTCTCTCAAAAGAAACTGTCACCTAAATTGCAAGACTTTGAAAAAAATGTAAAGGCTTTTAAAATATTTTAAGTGCTATAATTAAAAATACACAAAAACAGTGCTTTACTCTCAACATTTTGTTAAAATTTTATTTATTTATTTTTGGCTGTGTTGGGTCTTCGTTGCTGCATGCAGGCTTTTCTCTAGTTGCAGCGAGTGGGGGCTACTCTTCATTGCTGCGCCACGGGCTTCTCATTGCGGTGGCTTCTCTTGTCATGGAGCATGGGCTCTAGGCGCATGGGCTCTAGAGCGCAGGCTCAGTAGTTGTGGCCCACAGGCTTAGTTGCTCCACTGCATGTGGGATCTTCCCAGACCAGGGCTTGGACCCATGCCTCCTGCACTGGCAGGAGGATTCTTAACCACTGTACCACCAGGAAAGGCCCTCTCAACGTGTTTTAATTGGACTTGTTTGGGTTCTTTGGATTCCTAAATGAGTAAAAATTGTCACTAGTTATTAGCTAATTTGTTGAGCTAATAACCAACAACCAAACAACTCAACCAAAGTTGAGTTGGTGTTTTCTTAATATTCTGCATAGCAATTTTAATAGCAGTTATGTTGTGCTTCTTGGAATTTGCATAAATCTAGTTGTCTATTAAAGATTTTAGAGCATTTATCAAGATGTTGTCTACAGAATTTCTTTATTAAGCCCATGAAGTTTCACAATGAAAATAGAATCCCAGAATTTTATGGCTGAAATAGGGAAGAAAAAAAAAATCAGTGTCCTAAAGGGATCCTCAGCCTTTTTTTTTAAAGAAAATTTATTTAATTTACTAAACATATACTGAAATATTGGGCTGGCCAAAAAGTTCGTTCGAGTTTTTTTCACACCATCTTAGGGTTTGGTAATAATGAAATTCCAAGAGTGATTTTGGGACCCCCAGACCTCTCCAGAGTCGCTTTTAGTCTGTTTTAAGGTAAGATCTATTTAGCACGTCAGTAGTTTTTTGCAGGAATAAATTATAGTTGTGTTCTTTAAAGCTGTATTTAATAAGTTAGATGTTAAGCTGTTTCTATCACATTTAACTCTTAGTGGCAGTATAGCAAATCCTAATGATTATTATTTGTAGCCAATATTTAGGAAAACTCTCTCTCTATTATGTCTTCATTATACTGGTGAATAGGTACTTTTGAACTGTACTTACTACCTAGCTGTTTTATAGTAGTATTAATGTGCTTTTTGGTATTTCTGGGATAGCCTGTTATTCTTCATAGCATTTTTAAAAATAGTTACAAAAAAAGAAAAAAAAATAGTTACAGTTCTCTTAAATAGATACATAAGCATATTGCCATGCTCTCAAAAATTATGACTTTTAATGGTTATGTGGTATTTTTTTGGATGCCTCTTTGACTTTTAAATTGTTTCCAATTTCTCCATGTAATAATTGTGAACATTCTTATATAAAAAATTGAGCAGTGTGAAATTCTTTTGGAATAAATAGAGTAATTTTAATGAGTATGGGAAAGTAGGCAGAAGTAAAGCTGGAAAGGGAGGATGGGCTGACCCCCAGAGTTTGAATGTACGACAGTAGCTGGGAGAATAGGATTTGGGGCATGGGAATGACAGGGTCAAAATAGTTTCTTTTAGGAAAATCTCCCCTTTCTCTCATGGTTGTTCATGCCACCTTTAAGTTACATCTCAAGCAGTTTGAAGCAACTCCTCAGAGAAAATAACCAGCTTTATAATTTGTTCTGAAATAAATAAATACATGAAAAAGCAGTATTGTTTTGTCTACGTATGAAATGGTCATAACTTGCCATTGCTATTGGCATTTTCAGTTTCCTTTATTATACTTGCAAAAATATGAGATTAGACAGCTTTAATATTTTGTTGCAAAGGTTAGTAAGACTTTAATCTGGAGTCATAATTTTAGATCTCAGCATATGTCATAGGTAGTTTTGGAGAAGGAATTCTAGATTACTAATTACATCTGGTGTCAAAACTGTCAGCAGCACTGAAGTGTCTCCAGGCACTAAATTACATATGTCTGAATTTAATAACTCTAGGGAGGAGAATTAGAGTGTTTCTCAAGATTACACAAAGCATTACAGAATAGGATTTGATAATTTGAGATACATTGCAAATTTGGCTAGCAAAAAAGTACATCATTAAAATAATAAGTATGCTAAAAAGTATTTGAGTTTAGAATCTATCTTTGTATAAATAAATAATTCAGATTTAGGGCTTCCCTGAAGCCCTAATGGGGCAGTGGTTAAGAATCCACCTGCCAATGCAGGGGACACGGGTTTGAGCCCTGATCCGGGAAGATCCCACGTGCCACGGAGCAACTAAGCCCGTGTGCCACAACTACTGAGCCTGCACTCTAGAGCCTGTGAGCCACAACTGCTGAGCCCATGTGCTGCAACTACTGAAGCCCGCATGCCTAGAGCCTGTGCTCCGCAACAAGAGAAGCCACCGCAATGAGAAGCCCGCGCACTGCCACGAAGAGTGCCCCGCTCACCGCAACTAGAGAAAGCCAGCGTGCAGTGACGAAGACCCAATGCAGCCAAAAATAAAATAAATTAAATAAAATAAATAAAATTTAAATAATAATAATTCAGGTTTAAATCTTTTTTTAATTTTGAAATTTATTAAGTGAAGTTAGCCACCAATTTCAATGAATATGCAGAATGAAAGAAAAATTAATTACATATTTTAAATATGCCTTTGAGTTTTTCAGACATTTTTTAAAGCATAATGTACCTTATCATGCTGTTAAATTAGGGAAGATCAATAATAGATGGAAAGTTTTAAATTTGTAGTATTTTCACAAATATGGGGTGGGGGTGGAGATGTGTTGGGCAGGTGTGGAGATGGAACAGTTGTAATGCAATAGCTGCGAGTCCTAGCAAAATCTAATGAATAGTGGCTTAAGCAGGAAAAGGAATTATCTGTCTTGTGTGATAAGCCCTGGGTTAGTATGGCAGCTCAGCAGTATTGTAATCAAGGAGCATAGCTCTTATTGGCTTTCTCCTCCATCATCCATAGTACAGGGTTTTTGTCTCCACGGTTGCAAGATGGCTAATGTACCGCTAGGTTCATCTTTCAAGGAAAAGGGTGAGGTGTAAGGCATGCCAAGGAGACATGTCAGCCAGGTTATGGTTTTTTTAAATGCTTTCCTAGAAGTTCCACTTATATCTCATTGGCTAGAACTAAATCACGTGGCCTCCCCCAGCAGTAAGGAAGTATGGGGGATCATTTTAGTTTTTCAGCCTTAGTAGAGGCAGAAGGCAAGGGAAAAAGAGTTACGAATGCCTTTTAGGAGGCCAGTCCACAGTCTTGCCACAAGAAAAATTCAAATTTATTTGATGACTTTTTATTTTTAATGGAATTTTTCTTGAATTGGGATATCAGGGAATAGTTGAAAAGAAGAATTTAATAAATACCCTGCATAGAACCTACTTGCTATTTATTAGATATCTGAGGAAAGTTTGGATCAAAATCAGACACTTAGGTCAGTGCCCTGCTTATTAGCTCATTTGCACAATGAAAGAGCTCATAGGGTAAATGAGGTACTTTGTGGTAGTGTTTGTTCCTTAAAAATAATAAATAAGGAAGATTCCTCATGAGAATCCCATAAGATTTGATAGCAAATAAATTAGAAATTAGGCTTAAACAAAAATTATAAGATCATCTTGCAAGAGATGAGAGGGCCAATACTAAAAATATGTTTACCTACACCAAAAGAGACAGGGCACTTTATGATTTATTTCAGTCTGTTGCATTATGCAGGTTTGGCGATGATAATTTGCTTCCCTTTCACTAAGGAAGAAAATTCAAGGAGTTTTCAGATTTTAAAAAAGTTTCAGGCCATGATATTTCAGTAGGAAACTATGAAAACAACTGTATAACTCTAGAATTTATAGTACTTATCCAATAACATTCACAATAAAATTAATCTGACATATATTAAACATATTGAGTATACATAATCATTATTATATGCATGGTAGAGCAAACAGATCTCATAAATGTCACATAGACACACATAGTTTTTAAGAGGGAGAGATCCTGAGTCTTACCCTCCCAGAGTTGGAGTTCCCTCATCTTTGACCACCCACTTGCTTTACCCTTAGCCCCAGACATAAAATAGGTTATCAGTAAATATTCTTTTTTTTACTCTCTCTCAACTATGCTGCCTGTACCATCCATGTCTTCTCTTCCATCATTTATCCCCACTGTCACTGGAGTCTTCAAACATTGTTTTATTCTTGATGCAACCTGGAATTCTTGAGGCCATTTGGAGAGAAGAGAAGAAGGCACCATGAGTATGAGCTGTGGAACCTCTGAATCTGGGAGTTCTGGAGTAGAGGAAAAAGCACTGGGAGCCTTTTGGCACCCAGCTGTTCAGTCTAGTTCTTCCCCTTGTTCTCCATTCTGAATAAAAGGAGTTATGAAAAGAGTTTTAATTTTAAAAACAGGCTTTTTAATGTACTCTTTTTTTTGCGGTAGGCGGGCCTCTCACTGTTGTGGCCTGTCCCGTTGCGGAGCACAGGCTCCGGACACGCAGGCTCAGCGGCCGTGGCTCACGGGCCTAGCCGCTCCGTGGCATGTGGGATCTTCCCGGACTGGGGCACGAACCCATGTCCCCTGCATCGGCAGGCGGACTCTCAACCACTGCGCCACCAGGGAAGCCCTAATGTACATTTTTTGATACTAACCCTACTCCCTCTCCTTCCATCCTACCACAGTATGCACTCAGACACTTACTCGATAGCAATTGTCCTTTGTAAGGGTCAAGTCTTTCCTTCTCTAATTAGAGATAGAAAGCTAAAAATCTAACTTGTTTAGTCAGTCCATTGGCATAAATATGTCACTGTCACAGAGGAAGGAAGAATATCGATTTCTTCCTTTGAAGTGGAGATGAATTAAAAAAGAATCTTTCCTGAATATATTAGGTGGACAAAAGAGAGATCCTGGAACAGTCATGTGTTCATTGTAAAAAGAAGTAGAAGCACTTCATGTCTTATGTAGCCCAGTATGCAGGTACCAGAGGGAACTATGGTTAAAGACATTAGGAAATGTCATATTTCAGATCTGTCTGAAAAATAAGAGTAATAAATTCCTGAAAAGCATTCAGCAAACAACTTGGGGAGAGTCCATAAATAATAATTTGGAGCTCTTAATCAGAATGAACGTATTCCTTTCAGAGGGTTGTATGGTGTCAGCTGGCAACTTGAAATTGGGCACTGCTATAAGAAGGGCTTTAGATAGGGTCTACTGCACCCAAAATTATGAAGTCAGAAGAATTATCTAGAGTCTAGACTTTATCTTTTTGTTTGATTTGAGTGGTACTTTTCCTTCTCTGTACTGCTGCTTCCCCATCAAAACCTCATTTGTTTAATATATATAAATTTATTTATTTATTTTTGGCTGCGTTGGGTCTTTGTTGCTGCATGCGGGCTTTCTCTAGTTGCAGAGTGCGGGGGCTACTCATTGAGGTGGCTTCTCTTTGTTGCAAAGCACGGGCTCTAGGTGCGTGGGCTTCAGTAGTTGTGGCACGTGGGCTCAGTAGTTGTGGCTCACAGGCCCAGTTGCTCTACAGCATGTGAGATCTTCCCAGACCAGGGCTCATGGTGTCCCCTGCATTGGCAGGTGGATTCTTAACCATTGCTCCACCAGGGAAGTCCCAAAACCTCATTTTTTGAAAGGATCTGATTCTGAGAAATAAATAATTTATATCAGGTTCCCTTCCATTTTCTTTTAAACATACCCTTACAATTAGACATTTGAAGAGATGATGCCTACTTTCTAAGAACTGTCAGTGTAGGGAAAGAGACATTTGAATCAAATATGTCACATATGTAATACTTAAGAGTCTATGAAATACTGATACTTTTACCGTATACAAAGAGCCAAAGTCTTTTGCCCGTAGGATCTGTACTTCCTTAAATCCCACTACCTCGAACAAAACTAGACTGTGTGTGGTATTCTGATAATTAGGAGACAATTTGGGAATGGTGTTAGTGGAATCATTTTAGAGCAGAGGCAAGGAAGGCTCTGAAACTATGGGGAGATGGAATTTGAGTGGAAAGGCCTTCATAATAAGATCAGCCATGTTTAAATGCCAAAGATTGAGCCTGATAATATGCTTTATCATAGAGTTCAGTGAGTCTCCCTTTACTTCCAGAGTAGAGGTTAGGGCCACTGAATACAGGAAACATTTGGTAGAGGGAAAGTAGTCATTTTGGAGAAAATACAATGTATAGGGCAATCTTTCCTGTCTAATATGAAGATGCCAAACAAGCATATAGAAGAAATGGAAACAGTAAATGCATTCTTAACTTTCAGAAAGCTTTTGATGAAGATCCATACCAGAGGTTCCCAAATCATCTAATTACTAGGAGAATATTTTGTCACAGATAGATCTGCATTAAGGATAGGGGAAACAGGGTAAAAATGACCAGGTGTGATATCCTGAATGATTGAGTCCGGGACTTTGATCAGTTTTCACAAATGATCTAAAACAGCACTGTCCAATAGAAATAAAATGCCACTTACGTAATTTTAAGTTTTCTTCCGGCCACATTTTTTAAAGTAGAAATTCACAAGTAAACAATTTTAGTAATCTTTTATTTGACCCATACACCTAAAATATTGTCATTTTCACATGTAATCAACATAAAAATTAAGGAGATTTTTTTTTTATAGTCTTTGAAATCTGGAGCGTATTTTACACTTATAGCACATCACAATTCATCCTAGCCACACTTCAAGTGCTCAGCCACATGTGGCTAGGGGTGACTGTATCAGACAGCACAGATGTAGAGGGAGCAACGTACAATGTAATATTCAGATTTGCACATGTCATTAAACTTCTGTCGATAAAACATGCCAAGTTAAAAGGTACAAAATTGAGAAAGCTCTCTCAGGACAAATATGTAAGAAAGAATTCCAAACTGCCTAAAATATGTGAGATCTAGGCTCCCTAAAGAAATAGACAGTATATCATTGTACCTCCAAAACAAGACAACTTTTCATTAGAGTGGGTGTCACAAAATGAATATGCTTATTTTAAAACTATGAAGTTCTCAGAGAGAATAAATTATTTGTACATTTCTGGTTTTTATAATACAAGAAATTTATAATTGCTAGATAAGGTGGGGAGAAAGAACTGAACTTTATATGGAAATGAGATAGCCATATAAAGATAAATGGATGGGAAAAAATTAATGTTCTTCAGCTGAAAAGACAAAGGTGGGTGAATGATTAATGGAAGCATATAAATATAAAAAGTAAACAATAGAATGATCAACAGATTTACGGAGCAAGGAACTAAGTCTCTGGGTCTATGAAGATAAATCTCATAGTGCTAATGATAATTACATGCTAAATGCTAAAAGAAGGGCACTTAAAAGGTCTTTGGTAATACTGCATACTACGTACTTGCTGATAGACTTTGCAGGAGCACAAATATGCTATATTCTATTTATGCTATGTGTCCTGCACCTAGTAGAATTCCTGGCATGTTGCAGTTGTTCAATGAATGTCCTGGGAGGAGGGAGGGGAGGATAAGTGGCCTTCATGGCTCCATACTTCTCACAGGACAGGCTCACCATGCTTCCAGTTTCTGCTTGATGCTCCAGCCCTTGGCCTCACCTAATACTACTACTTCCCTCTGTCCTTCCAGCCGAAGTGTGGTAGTGACTATCTGAGACAGAGTTGCTTCACTGTCTCCTGTTTGGTTCTCAGTTCTTCCATCACTGAGTAGCCATTTCCTCCAATTAAAGTCCTTCTGTTTCAGATATTTATGTGTGTCTGCCTTCTTATCAGTCCCTAACTGACTCACCAACCAATCATCATTTCTCTGGGAAACTTTTCCTAATGAGCATGAAACTCTTTGGTAATATTTATCACAGTTGGGAGTTTTCATTTATATTTGTATGATAATTTGATTGGGGTTATCTCTGCCAGTATCTTCCTTTACAGCAGACACCATGATTGTTTTTGCTTTCAGCACTTGGCATTTAGTGGGTATTCAGTAAATGTTTTTGGGAACACTGAAGCTGTCTGTTTAGCTATGAGCCTCCATTTACCCTTAACCTTTTTTCTTCCAAACTTTCAGCGTGACATAGTCACATTTCTGTCTGTTTTCTTCCTTCAAGCCTGTCTCTGTTGTATGGTTTAAGCAAATAAAAATGTTTAGGTTGAGGAGGTCCACAAAATTAGATTTACTGCTCAGTATTCCTTCTGTATAAAAAGCCTGGTTTTTAGAGTAAGGAGTTTACAAATATGGTACATAATGGTATAATGGCATTATTTAAAATATCAGAAGAACTTCTTACCCAATGCATGTAGTTCAGCATAGCCTAAACAAAATGACTGTGGGATCTAAAATTTTACTTGCCTTACTTCCCTTTTAGTTTTGGAGAGTTTTAGAAGTTCTTGCTGAATGATATTTGTCCATGAATTATTGAGTGTACATACAAAGAGTCTCAAAGAACTCCCTAAAGAACTGTGGTTTCAAGTAAGTACATCAGAGACAGACAAATTTATAAATACATTAGGCTAGATGCTTCAGAGTTGGCATTTTGGTGTGTTTGTTTAAGGCCAGATGCCTTGCAGATAGTATTATTTGGTGCTCCTATTTAACCATTTGCCATTTACAGTCTTAATCTTGTCAAAAGGAAGAGAAAGATTAAAGCAAATAAAGCTTTTTTTAAAATGTCAGTTTTTATGAAAACTCTGGTTTAGTTCCATTTGATAATATTTGCGAATACAGTAGGGACCCAATGAAATTTTAGCCATATGTAATGTTCTATAATTTGGCTTCTTAAATAAACTAAATGCCTTTGAGCTTTAGTAGTAAATCCTATTCAGCATTTCCACTCTTAAAGTTCATCTTGGTTAGAAATGAGGGATGCAGTTTTCTGTCTCATATTTTCTAAGTGTGTTTAATATAATTGTGAAATTCTGTGAAAAGAGTAGAAACTTAGGTTAAAATACAGAAGTGTCTCCAAATCAAGTCAGTGTAAGGCACTGGGTATGAGAAAGAAGAAACTGAGTATGAGGTGCAAGGCAATGAGAATGTGGTCCCTTCCTTCAAGGAGGAGGAAATAGGATCAACAGTGTGATGAGCATCAATATTACTATAGCATATGAATACTCTAAGAGAGTTTCATAATAAAGTACTATGAGGTTCCATTGAAGGGGAGATAGCATTCTTTTGGAAAAACCAGGAAAGAATATTTTGAGGTGACATTTGAGCCAAGCCTCACAGTATATATAGGATTTTAAAATGGTAGTAAGGAGGGCATTTCAAGGTGGGAAACATGGGGTAAACCCAAATAAAGAGTATGAATGTTTGAGTATGTTTAGGATACATTGAGTCATCCAGGTTGGCTGAAGAGTATGGTAATGCAGGAAGGTCATGCAAAACAAGAGTAAAAGGATTGGACCATGTTGTCCAATTAAAGAAGTGCTTTAAATACCAGCCTAAGAAGTTTGGCTGTTACTCCCAGACAGTTAACAGTTATGCAGACTTTTAAAAATGAAAGTAATCTCATCACAATCTTGCTTTAGGCAGACTTGGCTCTCACTTTGGGACTTAGCTATTTCACTTATTGACAGAAGGATATTTCATTTATTGACAGTCCCCAAACCTATCTCATCCACAAGTATTTTATTCCTCTATAAAATGGGAATGATAGTGCTTCACATGGTTGTGTAAGGGATAAATGAGACTCTGTATATTAAAATGTCCAGCACATATCTGGCATATAGTAGGTAGTAAGATGTTTACTAGATCTGGCAGCAAATGGGTAAAGTCAAGGGTGATTTGACAAGGGGAAGACTTGAAATAGAAGGGGTGAAGGGTAATGAAGGTCTGAAACAGAATGGTGGTGAAAATGGAAAATAGAATCATTGTGGCTTGGATACCACTGGAAATGGAGGGGGTTTTGGAGAATGAGAGAGGAAGACAGAAAGACAAGAGCCATGAGGAGGGAGAAGGAAGAGGAGGAAGGAGATCTCATTCTGGATGTGTTGAAGTTGAGGTACAGTGATGGTCAAAAGTCAGTCCAGGGCTTCCCTGGTGGCGCAGTGGTTGAGAGTCCGCCTGCCGATGCAGGGGACACGGGTTTGTGCCCCGGTCCGGGAAGATCCCGCGTGCCGTGGAGCGGCTGGGCCCGTGAGCCATGGCCGCTGAGCCTGCGCGTCCGGAGCCTGTGCTCCACAACGGGAGAGGCCACAACAGTGAGAGGCCTGCATACCACAAAAAAAAAAAAAAAAAAAGTCCAGAGATGGATTTTTTTTTTTATGTGCTGCTTTGATTATTCATTTTCATTTGTTTGTTTTTAATATTTTCAGTGCTGTTGATGAAAGTTTTAGTATCTGGTAAGTGAACACTTTATTTGGGGTATATGCTCTGTTTTTAGATTTCTTTTTTCAAGTAGGATAAAGAGAAGCAGAATGGTTTCACAAAAGAATAATAAGAATCTAAATATTGTTTTTGAAAGAGCTTTTGAGAACAAGTTAAGGAAATAATATTAATGAAATTTAAACGTTGGTTTTAATGAAACTTAAACATTCTGTTTCTTAGAACCCTCCAGTTCACTGCAATCCAAGTAAAACTGATTCACTAAGTTCATACTTTGTCATGAACTAAAACATTCCTATTCAAGGCACAGTAGCACCTTACCGTAGAAATCCATTTAGCCAAATAGCTCATTTTCTGAGTTATACACTCAGATGCAGGATACAGAACTAGGAATTAAACAATTTAGAAAAGTGTTAGGTTTTGTCAGAGATCCTGCAGTGTATACAATTCCTTGCCCACGTGCTTTCAGTCCAGTGATATTTAGGAGCAATAACAAGATGTGAGTGATTTCTGTGTGCCTCTCAGGATTTTAAGACATATGCATTAACCATTTAATGCTTATAACAACTCCTTGAGAATAGGCACTATTATCATCTCCATTTTATGTACGAGGAAACTGAGACACAGAGAGAAAGTAACCTACCCAGATCATCCAGCTAAGCAGGTGGTAAAAGCAGTCTGCACACCCAGAGCCGGTATTCTTCATTACTATACCATCTCCATGAATGGTGGCTTCAGGTCCAGCTAGCTCTTCCACTCAAGTTCTATGCCTGTGAACAAGTTATTTCATAATCTCTAAAAAAGAGATAGTAGTAATGGCTAAACACTTAGCCCAGTATCACGGTAACTGTAACAGTAACTATTATTACTGAACTTGACCCAAATGCCGCCTCTTTTGCTCCAGTGTTTTTAGTGCTATCTGATATTTTATATATCCTTATAAATCCCCCTCTCCCTTTTAAAACCTTCCTATAACAAGGGGAGGAGGACAAGGAAATAGCTTCCTCAAAGGATAGTGTTGTTTTAAGACAAGAGTTTCAAATGGTGACTTTTAAGAACCTCAGCAAGTTTATTAAAGGCTATTATAAGAAGGATAGAGATCAGCTAGCTGTTGCCCATCTCAGCTGAGGGTAAAGCATTGACAAACTTCTAAATTTCAGGAAGGTTTAAGACAAGTAAGAACTTCTTAGGAATAAAGAGCGTTAATGTCATAGCACAGTATAAAAAGTCTGGATGTCTGTAATAATATAATTTTAGAACATATAGGAAGTAGTAGCAGTCACTTTTGCATTTTAGTATAAATGTGAAGTTTATCATTTACTTACTGAAGGTACTTTAAGATGCATAGGCCAAAAGTAAAACCAGGTTGAAATTTGTGTTATCATCTTCAAACAGCCAACTGGAAAGGGCAGCAACAACAATGCTTAATACATGTGCCCTGTTAAATGAGTATTTCCATAAGGTGTTGTATATTTCTCCACATAAATATTGACCATAAATAGCATTTAAAGTGGGTTTAGAGACAGCTGCGTTTCCCATTTGTAAGCATGTTGATTACATTGATACTGGATTGTACTAGGCAAATATGTGGTTATATTTGAAAGCTGTTTATATATAAATAGTATGCTCTATACTGGAAGAGATAGTGTTTTTATTAATCACTGTAAAAAAAGACTACTTCTGGGTCAAACATATTTCTTTAAAGGTTATCAAGTGATTATCTTAGAGTATAGACAGATGGCTTGTTTTCTAAATGATGTGTGAGTTATCTTTCATAAATTGATCAACACTGAGAATGTTGTCAGAAGTCTAAGTAAGAAACCATTGAGCGTAAGGAAGTAGCTATCATGAAGCAGTTTTAGTTTTTATGGTGATACATTCATTTGTGAAATTGGAGGATACTTGCATATTTTAACAGTAAAATCAGTAATTTCTATAAGATAAAAGTGATATATGTTTGGAAATTGGTATGAGCTTTCTTTTTTTGCCCATATTAAAAATAAATTCAGAAGGCTATAAAGAAAACTGCAAAAGTCAGCCATAATCCTACTATCCAGAGAAACCACTAATAACTTTTCAGAAGAACTTTCAAGTATACACACACTATTCATGAGGTATGTTTATGGTTCTCTTTTTTTTTTCTTTTACATCTTTTTTGGAGTATAATTGCTTTACAATGTTGTGTTAGTTTCTGCTAACAAAGTGAATCAGCTATATGTATACATATATCCCCTCCCTCTTGTGCCTCCCTCCCACCCTCCCTATCCCACCCCTCTAGGTGGTCACAAAGCACAGAGCTGATCTCCCTGTGCTATGCAGCTGCTTCCCACTAGCTATCTGTTTTACATTTGGTAGTGTATATATGTCAATGCTACTACTCTGACTTTGTCCCAGCTTCCCGCCCCTGTGTCCTCAGGTCCATTCTCTACATCTGTCTTTATTCCTGTCCCGCCCCTAAGTATGGTTCTTTAAATAAGAATAAAATGAGATTGTATATTTTATAACCTACTTTTTTTCCAACTTAGCAATATACTGAGGGTATATTATCTCCATATACATGTATTATTGTTTTTATATCTGCATGATATTCCACTGGGTACCATAATTTATTTAACCAATCATTTATTGATAAACATTTAGACTTTTTCCAATTTTTTTGGTGTTGTAGAGAAATCTATAATGGCAGTGTGTATATATTCATGCACATTTAAGTCATGGTTTGGCACACTTTTTCTATAAAGGGCCAGATAGGAAATACTCTAGGCTTTGTGGGCCAGATAGTAACTGTTGCAACTACTCAACTCTGCTGTTTTAACTCTAAAGCAGCCAGAGACAAATACATAAACAAATGAGTGTGGCTGTTTTCCAAAAAAACTTTCTTAAAACAGCTATAGTTTTCTGACCCTGATTATGATTCCTTGATCAAAGATTATGCAAAAATAAAAGGCTAGTAATATGTATTTCAAAATTGCATCCCAGCTAGAATCAAGTCTATAAATTAGATAATAGTATTTGTATCAATGTTAATTTTCTGACCTTGATAATTGTACTATAGTTATATAAGAAAATGACCTTGTTAGGAAATACACACTTAAATATTTAATGATGAGGGGGCATCATGTTTGCAACTTATTTTCAAATGGTTCAGGAAAAAATGTGCAGAGAGAGAAAAAATGTTAATAATTGGTAAATCTAGATTTAGGATAAATGGAAACCCTTAGTACTAATTTTGCAACTTTTCTGTAAGTTTGGAATTATTTCAAGATAAAAAGTAATAAAAAATAGTCTGGCCCTAAAGCTCTCATACTTCCTTAGTGAGGTGTAAATCACCCTGTAGAAGGACATTGGTAATATAGGAAGCTGAGGGTTGACTTGGTGACTCAGAATCAGAGCTGCTTCTATTTGACAAAGGAATTAAAAAGGGCAAGAGTGTTCCACTCCATTGTTCCCATAACAACTCAGACTTTACATACTTTTCAGAGTTTTTAATTTCACTGGAATAGTTTGTATAAATTTTAAATTATTATAGTTTCAGATCAAAATATTAATGGAGACTTCAATCACATTTAAAAAGGGAGAGAGAAGAAACCCTTTGTACTGCAAGGTAATCATTTGGACATGATTACTTTCCTAACAGCCTTTGAACCTGGGCAAAGGATCAGTTTTATTCTTTGGATCTCTTAGGTCAATTGTATTTGTATAATGAACTTCATTTTCTCAGCATATTTCTACCTCTTTGTTGTCTCTCAGATGAAGCAATGAAAGGATGCAGTCCTAATTTACCATTAGTTGCTTTTACCATTCAGTTGCTTTAGAGACAAGGTTATCAGATGGCCAAGCTGGCATTCTGTTTTAGAGATTGAGGGGCCTCACTTGTATTTTCACCCCAGAAAGAGGTCTTCCTAATCCACCCGAAGAGAGATAATAAAAGTGCCTGGATTGTGCTAGATATTTATTCCTGGAGTCATTTAATCTTGACAACAACCCAGTGTGGTAGACATTAGTATCCTCTTTTTACAAATGAGACTCACAGAGGCTAACTCACTTGCCTGAGACCACAAAACTAGTAAACGTTAGAGCTAGAATTCAGACCCAACACTGAATACAGACCATCCCAGACACTTCAAGAAAGAATTTTGAATCTGTCCTAGTACTGAGGAGGAGTTGATTTCAGTATTTTTGTTGTTGTTTGTTTTTTTTTTTAACTATTCATTAAGAAGTGATTACTGAAAATTTAGGCATTCTACTGACAAAGAAAATGTTTACATGTAAAATCCATGTGAGAGAATTTAGGATTTATTCCCTGTACTATGCAAATATGCCCCTTTAAGAACCCCCCCCCGCTTTAAAAATAATTTTTGTCATCATTGGGGACGGGGCATGAAAATTCTGCAGTGGCACTCTTTTTTATTTATCTGGCTTATGAGTTTAAGATCTGTTATGATTTAAACCTTTATGAAGTGGTTAAACTTTAATGACAGGTCTTTGAAAGGTTTTGTGGGAGTTGATAGTAATTTGTATGCCAAGAGATAAAAACAAGACATTTGCCATATGTCTGTTTCAAGAGTTATACTTTATGTGAAAAAGGTGGTATGATTACATGCATCCCAATTGTGAATCCTCTGCTGATAAGAGACAGTTTCAAAGAAGACAGCTAATAAGCATAGTATCTCCTTTTTTCTGTTAGAGTGATAAATCTGAATGGAAGACAATTGAGAATTCAGTTGAATCCTTGGAAGCAAAATAGGTACCCAGTAGTTGAGAGTCCCATGAAATATTTCAGTTTGGGGAAAAAAAAAATTCAGTTTGAGTCTTCTGTGCTATTAAAACTGCCTGAGTGTAAAAGTAAATTAAATTGATACAGAATGACCCTTCAGAGACTCAGTATTTTCTCTTTCTTACGTGTTTCCTTTTTCATTCTAGAACCTAGACATTGTTTTATTCTCAGAATTATAATTTATTGACATATGCTTTAAAAGCAGAAATTGAGTAATAGTACTCTAGTTCTAACTCAGTTACTTCATAACCAAGTCAAATGTTACTTGCGTTACTTTACACTCAAGTGTGTTTGTGTGGGGGAGAAGAGAGGAGGGGAAGGGGAGACAATGAGTATGAATAAGAACATGCACTTTCCCTTGTGAGTGTTTAGCATGGTACTAATGAAGTTAGTGGAATCATCAATTATGGTTGTAATTTTTAAAGGTGATGGATGGTAAAATATGAAATCTGGCTCTAGATCTTCAACAGCCTCATTGCTGCTTCTAATTGAGATGGACAGTAAGCTGTTGGTCCCTAGCCTAGCAGTAATCTGTGCCCTGTAACCATAAACAAATTGGTTTGAAATCTGGTATTCAAGCAAATGACCAGAAAGTTACACCTCTAACACACTCTGTGCCAAGTTTGTTGTACATCGAAGTTCCCCTTGCAAACGGCTCAGTAACTTATTTAATATAAAAGTTGTTCTAGTTTTAGAAATCTTGACCTCTCAAATATAAACCAGAGTTTGGGGATAAATCTTTAATACTCTAGTCATAATTGCCTGGGTCCCTGATATTCAGAATTCAGTTGCCACGTCTCAAAGCAAGCCAAGTAAAGGTGATCTGTACAGTGGCCCATCAAAAATGATGATTTTTAGTCACCTTCTGGAAATCCTTAGCATGTAGAGTTTTGGTTACTTTGACCAAAGGAGCTGTATTGTATTTCATGCACACAGAAACCAAATTTTGTAAACCCAAGTGGCTTTCTGACAGAAATATTTGGATGCTGCAATAATAGAATGACTTTTTTTTTTAACATCTTCATTGAAGTGTAATTGCTTTACAGTGGTTTGTTAGTTTCTGCTGTATAACAAAGTGAATCAGCTATACGTATACATATATCCCCATATTCCCTCCCTCTTGCATCTCCCTCCCACCCTCCCTGTCCCACCGAAGACCATTTTAAAAATTTGAATAATCTCAGAATATCCAGGGTATTTGGTTGGCATAAACAAACAGTTCTACTTTCAGGCATGAATTTTTGAAAGCTCGAGTTTATAAGCTAATTGCTCTTAGGCTCTCTATACTTGTTACTCTAATTCTACCCATGTTTTAAGATGTTTCCCCAGCCAGAGGAATAGTACAGTTTTCTGGGGTAATAGAAGTAGGAAGCCAGGATGCTAGGTGGTGTCAGCTTTTAAAAAGGAAGGGAAAGCAGGTCAAATCTCTATAACCTATGAGAAAGTAGGTAAAGCTAGAGAGTGAGCCTGGTACTGAAAAGAGACCTGGAGGAGGAGGAGAGGGTAGAGGTTTGACTTGACAGAAATAGGAGTTTCCCATATAAACTGTTCTATATACGTTCCTTAGCCAGTCTACAAAAGCCCCTGTTATAGCTGACAGGGTACATGTTTTCAATTTTTAAAAAATACAGGCAACAAAACCACTGCAGATCAGTGCAGTAGTAATTGACTACTACAATGAATAGGAAATGCCCTTCCAAGAAATGCCTAACGACAGGGATTAAACTATGTAGATGGCTCCTTCTTCAAGGCACCCCCCTTTTGGAATCAGATGCTATTTGGCACTAGCTGTCTGGCATCTTTTTCTTCTCAAAAAGAAAAAAAAAAAAAACCCTCCTAGAGAAGACTCTTCTTTGTTCCAGGCCATCACTGCCCTGAGGTAATCCAGTCCCTAACCATCTGAAAAGAGCTGTGTTAAGTGTACTTTCCCTTCCTCGTTTAACCTTGTTGTCCTGGGTCTTTGGTGGCTGGCTCTGGGCCTTATCCACTGCACAGGAGAATGAAGAAAGGGAGAAAGGAGATTTAGGTTTCAGTTCTCCCAGATAGGTGGCAAAGTATTAGTCCAGAGACCTTTCCCCTTGAATATTGGCTTGGTCCTGGGGCCAGGCAGGCAGCAAGGCTGGGCTGATCTAGCCCAGGAATTTAGAGCTTGCATGTGTGCTGCCCAAGTCAGACCTGTTTCTGTACTTCTAACCATTTTGGCCATTGTGTGTAGGATTTCAGAACTAGGGCATTCTGTCTTTCATTATTACCTGTGAGGGGTCAGTCTAAGCAGTCTCTCCAAGTGACAAGTGCGCTCATCTCAACAGCAGATTTCCCTGAGAAAAGCAGGGAGAACTTTATGATTTATTTTCAGGGCCTCAGCCTTCATTTAGCAAATTCTGAAGTGCCTCTTTCTCAACATTCAGATTTTGATTAGGTAAATAAAATGTATCCATGGGCGAGGTCTATTTCCTGACCCCCTAGTTTTGTACTTTATGGCCTTGAGAGTACTTGAGTTTGGGGAATATGGGTAATGTTGAAGTATCCTTTGAAAGGAGAAGCACTTAATGGTTTACAAATACATGTATCTTTATGGAAGTTTCTTGTAAATGGTATGTTTTTTAGCAAGCAATCAAACTTTGAAGCAATTTGAAACTTGCTTCACTTTTAAACATTTGATTTTAAATTTGTTTTTTTTTTTTTTAGGGAAAAAACCTTGGTCTTCTGCTAATATTCATGAAATTGGGATTATTTTTAAAAGGGCTTGGATGGATCCATGTGGATTAAATATTATTTGCTTTCATGTTTTCAGCCACATCATAGCATTAATTAGCACATCCAAATGCTTTTTATACCATTTACCATTTATTAACTTTGTCTAGGGCATGAAATCGGTAACGGAATTGACGTTATGCTGCTTTCTTTTAAGATATCTTTCAGTTGAATGAACCAAGATTGCCTACCTCTTCACATAGACTGAAACTTGTCAAAGAGCTGTAATACTGAACTTTTTTCACTTCCTCAAATATGTTATGCTAGCCCTCATCTCCTCCCTTCAAACCTGCTGCTCTCAGATATATTGCCTCCACTTCTGACCTGGCCTAGCAAACTACTACTAATCCTTCAAGTGTCAAATTTGTTTTTTAGGAATGCCTTCCCTGCTCTCTAAATGTTAGTTAGGTGAGTCCTATTAAATCACACAAGTAATTATTTGTTCATACCTACCTTTTCTACTACTATGAGGCCAGGGAAGCTCATCTAAGTTGTTCACAGTGCCTAAGCACTTGAATGAGTGAGTGAATCACTTAATGCATTTTTTTTCCATTACTTTTCTTCCTCAGTAGTTTTGTAATAGGTTATGTTAAATATGTGGTTTTTTAGGTCAGTATTGGTTTTCTGAAATATTACCATCATTTCATTTTGGGGAAAGGAGGTAGAGAATACACCAATATGCCTGAATATCATGGGCATCTTTTTTTATTTTAATATAATGAGAATTCTGGTAGAATAGGTATTGGTTTACATTATGGACCAGGAATGGTTATCCCATTATTGAATGGGAATGGTTATCTGCATCTAAAAGCCTACTGTTAAAAAGTTCAGTTTTATACAGGTGTTGTGTACATACATGTACAGGTTATTGTGTCACTTTTCCCTTTCCTGTCCCCCTACTCTACTAAAAAAGCTGGGAAATAGTCCTCATGATGTCTTTTTCAGAAGCTTTTCTTTTTTTCTTTTTTTTTTTTTTTTTGCTGTACACGGGCCTCTCACTGTTGTGGCTTCTTCCGTTGTGGAGCGCAGGCTCAGCGGCCATGGCTCACGGGCCCAGCCGCTCCGCGGCATGTGGGATCATCCCGGACCGGGGCACGAACCCATGTCCCCTGCATCGGCAGGCAGACTCTCAACCACTGTGCAACCAGGGAAGCCCAGAAGTTTTTTTGATGAAGGAATACTCAAAAGTATACCTGGTCACAGTTATTCAGGGTTTTTCACTTAGTGATCCTTTTACTCTTTCTTGCATTTTTGGTTTTTTGCTCAATGTTACAAGCTCAAGTAAGAGAGAACAGTTTGTAAAAGAGTTATATTGATGTGTTATTAAAATATATCCTTTTCTTATCCATTGTATAAAATTATGTCCAGGGGGGGACCTTGAAGATGGCAGAAGAGTAAGACGCGGAGATCACCTTCCTCCCCACAGATACACCAGAAATACATCTACACGTGGAACAACTCCTACAGAACACCTACTGAAGGCTGGCAGAAGACCTCAGACCTCCCAAAAGGCAAGAAACTCCCCACGTACCTGGGTAGGGCAAAAGAAAAAAAGAAAAAACAGAGACAAAAGAATAGGGACGGCACCTGCACCAGTGGGAGGGAGCTGTGAAGGAGGAAAAGTTTCCACACACTAGGAAGCCCCTTCGCGGGCGGAGACTGCGGGAGGCGGAGGGGGGAGCCTCGGGGCCGCGGAGGAGAGCACAGCAACGGGTGCGGAGGGCAAAGCGGAGAGATTCCCGCACAGAGGATCGGTGCCGACCAGCACTCACCAGCCCGAGAGGCTTGTCTGCTCACCCGCCAGGGCGGGCGGGGCTGCGAGCTGAGGCTCGGGTTTCGGTTTCGGACGGAGCGCAGGGAGAGGACTGGGGTTGGCGGCTTGAACATAGCCTGAAGGGATTAGTGCACCACGGCTGGCCGGGAGGGAGTCGGGGAAAAGTCTGCACCTGCCGAAGAGGCAAGAGACTGTTTCTTCCCTCTTTGTTTCCTGGTGCGCGAGGAGAGGGGTTTAAGAGCGCTGCTTAAAGGAACTCCAGAGACGGGCGCGAGCCGTGGCTAAAAGTGCAAACCCCAGAGACGGGCACGAGCCGCGGCTAAAAGCGCGGACCCCAGAGACGGGCGCGAGCCGCGGCTAAAAGCGCGGACCCCAGAGACGGGCGGGAGACGCTAAGGCTGCTGCTGCCGCCACCAAGGGGCCTGTGTGCGAGCACAGGTCACTCTCCACACCCCTCTTCCGCGGAGCCTGTGCAGCCCGCCACTGCCCGGTTCCTGGGATCCAGGGACAACTTCCCCGGGAGAACGCACGGCGGGCCTCAGGCTGGTGCAACGTCACGCCGGCCTCTGCCGCTGCAGGCTCGCCCCGCACTCCGTGCCCCTCCCTCCCCCCCGGCCTGAGTGCGCCAGAGCCCCCGAATCAGCGGCTCCTTTAACCCCGTCCTGTCTGAGCAAAAAACAGACGCCCTCCAGCGACCTGCACGCAGAGGAAGGGCCAAATCCAAAGCTGAGCCCCTGAGAGCTGTGAGAACAAAGAAGAGAAAGGGAAATCTCTCCCAGCAGCCTCAGAAGCAGCGGATTAAAGCTCCACAATCAACTTGATGTACCCTGCATCTGTGGAATACATGAATAGACAACGAATCATCGCAAATTGAGGAGGTGGACTTCGAGAACAAGATCTATGATTTTTTCCCCTTTTCCTCTTTTTGTGAATGTGTACGTGTATGCTTCTGTGTGAGATCTTGTCTGTATAGTCTTGCTTCCACCATTTGTCCTAGGGTTCTATCCGTCCATGTTTTTAAAAAAAATTTCTTAATAATTTTAATAACTTTATTATACTTTACCTTCTTTCTTTCTTTCTTTCCTTCCTTCCTTCCCTCCTTTAGACTACGAATCATCCCAAATTGAGGAGGTAGTCTCTGAGAGCAAGATTTATGATTTTTCCCCCTTTACCTCTTTTTGTGAGGGTGTATGTGTATGCTTCTGTGTAAGATTTTCTCTGTATAGCTTTGCTTCCAACGTTTGTCCTAAGGTTCTATCTGTCCCTTTTTTTTTTCTAAATAAGTATTTTTTTAATTCAATAACTTTATTATACTTTATTTTTACTGTATCTTCTTTCTTTCTGTCTTTTTTCCTTCTTTCCCTCCTTCCTTCCTTCCTCCCTCCCTCCCTCCCTTTCTTTCCTTCTTGCCTTCTTTCATTCTTTGCTTCTTTCTTTCTTCCTTCCTTCCCTCCTTTCCTTCTTTCTTTCCTTATACTTCTACTAATTCTCTCTACTTTTTCTCCCTTTTATTCTGAGCCGTGTGGATGAAAGGCTCTTGGTGCTTCAGCCAGGAGTCAGGGCTCTTCCTCTGAGGTAGGAGAGTCAACTTCAGGACACTGGTCAACAAGAGACCTCCCAGCTCCACATAATATCAAACAGCGAAAATCTCCCAGAGACCTCCATCTTAACACCAGCACCCAGCTTCACTCAATGACCAGCAAGCTACAGTGCTGGACATCCTATGCCAAACAACTAGCAAAACAGGAACACAGCCCCATCCATTAGCAGAGAGGCTGCCTAAAATCATAATAAGGCCACAGACACCCCAAAACAAACCACCAGACGTGAACCTGCCCACTAGAGAGACAAGATCCAGCCTCATCCACCACAACACAGGCACTAGTCCCCTCCACCAGGAAGCCTACACAACCCACTGAACCAACCTTAGCCACTGGAGACAGACATCAAAAACAGCGGGAACTACGAACCTGCAGCCTGCAAAAAGGAGACCCCAAACACAGTAAGATAAGCAAAATGAGAAGACAGAAAAACACACAGCAGATAAAGGAGCAAGATAAAAATGCACTAGACCTAACAAATGAAGAGGAATAGGCAGTCTACCTGAAAAAGAATTCAGAATAATGATAGTAAGGATGATCTGAAATCTTGGAAATAGAATGGACAAAATGCAAGAAAGAGTTAACAAGGACCTAGAAGAAATAAGGATGAAACAAGCAATGATGAACGACACAATAAATGAAATTAAAAGTACTCTAGATGGGATCAATAGCAGAATAACTGAGGCAGAAGAACGGATAAGTGACCTAGAAGATAAAATAGTGGAAATAACTACTGCAGAGCAGAATAAAGAAAAAAGAATGAAAAGAACTGAGGACAGTCTCAGAGACCTCTGGGACAACATTAAACGCACCAACATTCGAATTATAGGGGTTCCAGAAGAAGAAGAGAAAAGAAAGGGACTGAGAAAATATTTGAAGAGATTATAGTTGAAAACTTCCCTAATATGGGAAAGGAAATAGTTAATCAAGTCCAGGAAGCACAAAGAGTCCCATACAGGATAAATACAAGGAGAAATACGCCAAGACACATATTAATCAAACTGTCAAAAATTAAATACAAAGAAAGCATATTAAAAGCAGCAAGGGAGGGCTTCCCTGGTGGCACAGTGGTTGAGAGTCCGCTTGCCATCGCAGGGGACACGGGTTCGTGCCCTGGTCCGGGAGGATCCCACATGCCGCAGAGCGGCTGGGCCCGTGAGCCATGGCTGCTGAGCCTGCGCCTCCGGAGCCTGTGCTCCTTAACAGGAGAGGCCCGCGTACCAAAAAAAAAAAAAAAAAAGCAAGGGAAAAACAACAAATAACACACAAGGGAATCCCCATAAGGTTAACAGCTGATCTCTCAGCAGAAACCCTACAAGCCAGAAGGGAGTGGCAGGACATACTGAAAGTGATGAAGGAGAAAAACCTGCAACCAAGACTACTCTACCCAGCAAGGATCTCATTCAGATTTGATGGAGAAATTAAAACCTTTACAGACAAGCAAAAGCTGAGAGAGTTCAGCACCACCAAACCAGCTTTACAACAAATGCTAAAGGAACTTCTCTAGACAAGAAACACAAGAGAAGGAAAAGACCTATAATAACGAACCCAAAACAATTTAGAAAATGGGAATAGGAACATACATATCGATAATTACCTTAAATGTAAATGGACTAAATGCTCCCACCAAAAGACACAGATTGGCTGAATGGATACAAAAACAAGACCCTTATATATGCTGTCTACAAGAGACCCACTTCAGACCTAGAGACACATACAGACTGAAAGTAAGGGGATGGAAAAAGATATTCCATGCAAATGGAAACCAAAAGAAAGCTGGAATAGCAATTCTCATATCAGACAAAATAGAGTTTAAAATAAGGACTATTAAAAGAGACAAGGATACTACATAATGATCAAGGGATCGATCCAAGAAGAAGATATAACAATTGTAAATATTTATGCACCCAATATAGGAGCACCTCAATACATAAGGCAAATACTAACAGCCATAAAAGGGGAAATCGACAGTAACACATTCATAGTAGGGGACTTTAACACCCCACTTTCACCCATGGACAGATCAT
The DNA here is from genome assembly GCF_963924675.1 of Phocoena phocoena. NCBI lineage: Eukaryota > Metazoa > Chordata > Mammalia > Artiodactyla > Phocoenidae > Phocoena > Phocoena phocoena. Next base: position 13,395,008 of record NC_089234.1, read on the forward strand.
CCAAAATGAAAATAAATAAGGAAACACAAGCTTTAAATGATACATTAAACAAGATGGACTTAATGGATATTTATAGGACACTCCATCCAAAAACAACAGAATACACATTTTTCTCAAGTGCTCATGGAACATTCTCCAGGATAGATCATATCTTGGGTCACAAATCAAGCCTTGGTAAATTTAAGAAAATTGAAATTGTATCAAGTATCTTTTCTGACCACAACGCCATGAGACTAGATATCAATTACAGGAAAAGATCTGTAAAAAATACAAACACATGGAGGCTAAACAATACACTACTTAATAATGAAGTGATCACTGAAGAAATCAAAGAGGAAATAAAAAAATACCTAGAAACAAATGGCAATGGAGACACAACGACCCAAAACCTATGGGATGCAGCAAAAGCAGTTCTAAGGGGGAAGTTTATAGCAATACAAGGCCATCTTAAGAAGCAGGAAACATCTCGAATAAACAACCTAACCTTGCACCTCAAGCAATTAGAGAAAGAAGAACAAAAAAACCCCAAAGCTAGCAGAAGGAAAGAAATCATAAAAATCAGATCAGAAATAAATGAAAAAGAAATGAAGGAAACAATAGCAAAGATCAATAAAACTAAAAGATGGTTCTTTGAGAAGATAAACAAAATAGATAAACCACTAGCCAGACTCATCAAGAAAAAAAGGGAGAAGACTCAAATCAATAGAATTAGAAATGAAAAAGGAGAAGTAACAACTGACAGTGCAGAAATAAAAAGGATCATGAGAGATTACTACAAGCAACTCTATGCCAATAAAATGGACAATCTGGAAGAAATGGACAAATTCTTAGAAATGCACAATGTGCCAAGACTGAATCAGGAAGAAATAGAAAATATGAACAGACCAATCACAAGCACTGAAATTGAAACTGTGATTAAAAATCTTCCAACAAACAAAAGCCCAGGACCAGATGGCTTCACAGGCGAATTCTATCAAACATTTAGAGAAGAGCTAACACCTATCCTTCTCAAACTCTTCCAAAATATAGCAGAGGGAGGAATACTCCCAAACTCATTCTACGAGGCCACCATCACCTTGATACCAAAACCAAACAAGGATGTCACAAAGAAAGAAAACTACAGGCCAATATCACTGATGAACATAGATGCAAAAATCCTCAACAAAATACTAGCAAACAGAATCCAACAGCACATTAAAAGAATCATACACCATGATCAAGTGGGGTTTATTCCAGGAATGCAAGGATTCTTCAATATATTGAAAACAATCAATGTGATAAACCATATTAACAAACTGAAGGAGAAAAACCATATGATCATCTCAATAGATGCAGAGAAAGCTTTTGACAAAATTCTACACCCATTTATGATAAAAACCCTGCAGAAAGTAGGCATAGAGGGAACTTTCCTCAACATAATAAAGGCCATATATGACAAGCCCACAGCAAACATCATCGTCAATGGTGAAAAACTGAAAGCATTTCCACTAAGATCAGGAACAAGACAAGGTTGCCCACTTTCACCACTCTTATTCAACATAGTTTTGGAAGTTTTAGCCACAGCAGTCAGAGAAGAAAAGGAAATAAAAGGAATCCAAATCGGAAAAGAAGTAAAGCTGTCACTGTTTGCAGATGACATGATACTATACGTAGAGAATCCTAAAGATGCTACCAGAAAACTACTAGAGCTAATCAATGAATTTGGTAAAGTAGCAGGATACAAAATTAATGCACAGAAATCTCTGGCATTCCTATATACTAATGATGAAAAATCTGAAAGTGAAATCAAGAAAACACTCCCATTTACCATTGCAACAAAAAGAATAAAATATCTAGGAATAAACCTACCTAAGGAGACAAAAGACCTGTATGCAGAAAATTATAAGACACTGATGAAAGAAATTAAAGATGATACAAATAGATGGAGAGATATACCATGTTCTTGGATTGGAAGAATCAACATTGTGAAAATGACTCTACTACCCAAAGCAATCTATAGATTCAATGCAATCCCTATCAAACTACCACTGGCATTTTTCACAGAACTAGAACAAAAAATTTCGCAATTTGTATGGAAACACAAAAGACCCCGAATAGCCAAAGCAATCTTGACAACGAAAAAAGGAGCTGGAGGAATCAGGCTCCCTGACTTCAGACTATACTACAAAGCTACAGTAATCAAGACAGTATGGTACTGGCACAAAAACAGAAAGATAGATCAATGGAACAGGATAGAAAGCCCAGAGATAAACCCACGCACATATGGACACCTTATCTTTGATAAAGGTGGCAGGAATGTACCGTGGAGAAAGGACAGCCTCTTCAATAAGTGGTGCTGGGAAAACTGGACAGGTACATGTAAAAGTATGAGATTAGATAATTTCCTAACACCATACACAAAAATAAGCTCAAAATGGATTAAAGACCTAAATGTAAGGCCAGAAACTATCAAACTCTTAGAGGAAAACATAGGTAGAACACTCTATGACATAAATCACAGCAAGATCCTTTCTGACCCACCTACTAGAGTAATGGAAATGAAAAGAAAAATAAACAAATGGGAGCTAATGAAACTTCAAAGCTTTTGCACAGCAAAGGAAACCATAAACGAGACCAAATGACCATCCTCAAAATGGGAGAAAATATTTGCAAATGAAGCAATTGACAAAGGATTAATCTCCAAAATTTACAAGCAGCTCATGCAGCTCAATAACAAAAAAACAAACAACCCAATCCAAAAATGGGCAGAAGACCTAAATAGACATTTCTCCAAAGAAGATATACAGACTGCCAACAAACACATGAAAGAATGCTCAACATCATTAATCATTAGAGAAATGCAAATCAAAACTACAATGAGATATCATCTCACACCAGTCAGAATGGCCATCATCAAAAAATCTAGAAACAATAAATGCTGGAGAGGGTGTGGAGAAAAGGGAACACTCTTGCACTGCTGGTGGGAATGTGAATTGGTACAGCCACTATGGAGAACAGTATGGAGGTTCCTTAAAAAACTACAAATAGAACTACCATATGACCCAGCAATCCCACTACTGGGCATATACCCTGAGAATACCAAAATTCAAAAAGAGTCATGTACCAAAATGTTCACTGCAGCACTATTTACAATAGCCCGGAGATGGAAACAACCTAAGCATCCATCATTGGATGAATGGATAAAGATGTGGCACATATAAACAACGGAATATTACTCAGCCATAAAAAGAAACGAAATTGAGCTATTTGTAATGAGGTGGATGGACCTAGAGTCTGTCATACAGAGTGAAGTAAGTCAGAAAGAAAAAGACAAATAACCGTATGCTAACATATATGTGGAATTTAAGAAAAAAAATGTCATGAAGAACCTAGGCGTAAGACAGGAATAAAGACGCAGACCTACTGGAGAACGGACTTGAGGATATGGGGAGGGGGAAGGGTGAGCTGTGACAGGACGAGAGAGAGTGGACATATACACACTAACAAACGTAAGGTAGATAGCTAGTGGGAAGCAGCCGCATGGCACAGGGATATTGGCTCGGTGCTTTGTGACAGTCTGGAGGGGTGGGATAGGGAGGGAGACGCAAGAGGGAAGACATATGGGAACATATGTATATGTATAACTGATTCACTTTGTTATAAAGCAGAAACTAACACACCATTGTAAAGCAATTATACCCCAATAAAGATGTTAAAAAAAATTATGTCCATGTTAGGAAGGGATTAAAAAATCAGTGTTGTTCCCCACCCTGCCCCCCACCAAGGTGAAAATAAGGCATCCCAGCTGGGTCCAGGGAAGGCTAAAAGGATTTCAGAGTGTGAGAGCTCTTAAAGGCTATCTTGTTGTTTTCACTAAATTGCTCTGCACCAGATAGGTACACATGCAGCTAGAATTTTTTAACCTGTGTCTAACATGATTGGTGAAGTTAAATGCAGGCTGTCTGCAATCTTGTATGTGTTGACTAGTGATTAAGCTCATGTAATTGCTGTTTAGTATGTGTCAGCAATTCTTGACAATTGATAAACTTTTTTTTGGTATGTCATGCAAAAAAATACTAGAAATAGTATTTCTCTTCCAATAGAAGTTTATCTTTTGGTTTCAACTAAATTCAGGCCAATCGACACAGGCTAAGCCACAGAGAAAGCACTTTACAGCCTACATTTTTTTTTCTATTCCTATGATAGATTGGTTTATTGATTATTTATCTATGTTGACAACAATATTAAAGAATTTCTTCATAACAGTTCAGAGTATAATCAACTACTAAAATATGAGTTGCAGATAATAAAGCCCATTTTATTTAGCACATGGAGGGTGCTACAAGGGCAGGGAGCAGGGGTGTGCTCCTGGCCCAGCAAGGATGGCCTCCAACAGTTCTCCACTCCTCCCAGACTCTCCAAAGCCCACCGCACTGCTCCTGGGAGTAGGGACAGCAGCCCAAGCCTGGGGACACAGCTTATGAGTTTGGAGGTGCCTGGGCCTGCACCCTTCAGAGACCTCTGTCGCTAACACGCCAGGACCTGGAGCTGCCAGCCTGGGGGGTCCTCTTGTTGTGGAGCAAGGGCTTATGTGGACTATGAGGACTGTTTCCTAGCTTTTTTAGTAGAGCAGGGGGACAGGAAAGGGCGAGTGACACAGTAACCTGTACACATACGTACACAACAGGTGTATAAAGCTGAACTTTTTAACAGTAGGCTTTTAGATGCAGATAACCGTTCCCATTCCATAATGGGAAAACCATTCCTGGTCCATAATGTAAAGGTGCAGAAGGAGGTGAAAGCCCAACACTAACAGCATGTGTTTGAATCAAAGTAAGGGTTTATTTGCAGGGTACCAAGCAAGAGAGTGGGAAACAAGTCTCAGATCCACTCCAATTTGGACTTGATTGAGGGACTTTTTTAAAGGGGAAGAACAAAGAGGCTGGGATTAATCATCTACTTGTGCCATTTCTTTTTTATTAATATGTGATTTTTTTTAATTGAGAGATAGTTGATATACAGTATTATATAAGTTTCAGGTGTACAACATAGTGATTCATAATTTTATAGGTTATATTCCATTTATAGTTATTGTAAAATATTGACTATATTCCTTGTGCTGTACAATTTATCTTTGTAGCTTATTTATTTTGTACATAGTAGTTTGTTGCTTTTAACTGCCTACCCCTATCTTGCCCCTTCCCTCTTCCCTCTCCCCACTGGTAACCACTAGGTTACTCTATGTGACATTTCTTTTTTTTTCTTTTTTTGTAATTGAAATATAGTTGATTTACAGTATTGTGTTAGTTTCAGATGTACAGCACAGTGATTCAGTTTTATGTATGTATTTTTTCAGATTATTTTCCATTATAGGTTATTGCAAGATATTGAATATAGTTCCCTGTGCTATACAGTAAATCTTTGTTGCTTATCTATTTTGTGTACAGTAGTTTGTATCTCTTAATCCCATACTGTATGTGACATTTTTTTTTTTTTTTTTTTTTAATTTTTGGCTCTGTTAGGTCTTCATTGCTGTGCACGGGCTTTCTCTAGTTGCAGTGAGCAGGGGGCTACTCTTCCTTGCGGTGTGCGGGCTTCTCATTGCGGTGGCTTCTCTTGTTGCAGAGCACGGGCTCTAGGCGCGCAGGCTTCAGTAGTTGTGGCACACGGGCTCAGTAGTTGTGGCTCGCGGGCTCTAGAGCACAGGTTGTGGCACACGGACTTAGCTGCTCCATGGCATGTGGGATTTTCCCCGACCATGGCTCAAACCCGTGTCCCCTGCATTGGCAGGAGGATTCTTAACCACTGTGCCACCAGGGAAGTCCTATGTGACATTTCTTTATCATAGTTTAAGGAGTCAGGATGTCTTTGTTTTATGATTCTCAGGCCAGGTGGTCCATGGTTCAGGGGTCTGTTAGCTCGTCTTGTGCTGGAGAAACAACTTGAGTTTGTATGTTGATGATATCTACAGCAGCAATTTTGGTAGATTAATGATGTTAACAATAGTAATCTTAGCCATCTGACTCTAGTTGATTAATGTTCAGTTAGCACAGGATTGGGGTAAGAGGTGACAAAGAAAGGAAATAAAATTTTAGATAGAAAAACTGTAAACTCAGTAAGGGAACTCTGTTTTAGGGGGACTTGGTTTTACTCTGTAGGACGATGGTGAGGATAGCACCACACTTCTGAAGCCCCGAGCCCCCATCACCTCCTGGACAGGCCCCTATCTGCAGAAGAGGCAGCCTCTGGTGTCAGGAGGAGCTGCTGGTATAGCACTGGCCCAGGCGCTCCTCTCCTTCTCTGACCCATCTTGCAGGTGCTAAGTCCCTGCAAGGGCGGGCGGCAGAGGCCCCTGGCTAGGCTCAGGCAGATTCCATCCTACATTTATAATGTATTTGTAGCTTTGTAGTTAATAAATACAGCACTTTGAGTTTAATGAGATATTGTATATGGTGGTCTCTAACACGGTGCCTGGTAAGCCAGAACCCGTTTGAAACAGATACCTACTAAAACTCACTTAAGTAAAAAAGGTGTGCTTATTTTGAGGATTCCGGTATTTCATGCCACAGTCAGGTGTCAGGGTCACTGTTCGTGGTTGTGTGGGCTAGGGTCTGCATAGCTTTTAGTAGGAGTACAGCAAGGCCTTAGCAACAAACTGGAACTAGAAACTAAATCACTGTCAGCCTCTCTCTCTTTGCAGACAAAATGAGTTCTGTAGATGTTAATTTTTCCTTAATCATAGCTTATCTTTTGGAATAGGGGAGTACCCAGATTTTGGTGGGCTTAAAAACATCTAATTGGCTTTTTATGAGAAAGGAAAAGTTATTACATGATGGTTAGAATTGACTGAAGGTCTCCCATCCATAATCTATTCCTGTATTTGTTATCAGACATTTTCATCCTGCTTTTCTTTTTTTAATAAAGAGTTCATGATCAGCAATCCAAAGGAAAATATAATATTGTGCCATGTTCACTTTTTCTTCGCTATGCTTTTATTTGTCCATAAGAAATACAATTTTTTCTCTCTCTGCTATTCCTTTTTTCAGCCCCTTCCTTTTCCTTTCATTTGATATGTCTTTAGTCTACAACATAGAGGAAACCTTCTAGCAGGATGAAAACATAATATTGTGAAAAGGTAGATATTTACCACCATTGGTATGATTTCTGTTCTTTGGAAGTAAAGACCATGCTTGAGCCCATTCTTCTCCCAGTGGGTTTGAACTGGCTGCTGTTCTCTTACTGAATGTCGACATCAGTCACCGTCTTTGTCTTTTCTAATGGGAGAGTTTTTAAAGTCATATGATCATAAAATTAGCTTCTCAGTCTTGATCCTGTAAAAGTAAATTAAGGTTTGAACGATATAAGATAGTTTAAATATTCTAATGCCCTGAATTGATGTTTGTTTCATAATATGTTTGCCTTGTTTCCTCAGCTGCATATTGAGTTCATTCACAGCAGATTGGCTTTTAAATTTCCTTTTGTATCCTGTTTTGACTAGTAGTGCTGAGTCTTACTAATAAGTATAATAATAGATGCTGAAACTTTTCATAGCTCTGCATCTGAGAAAGACATTGTTGAAGACGTCATATTTCACCTCTAAACATTTCAGTATGAATCTTCTAAAAATAGAACATTTTACATAACTACGATAACCATTATCACACATAAGAAAATTAATAATTCCTTAATTTCACCAAAGTTTCAGTCTATATTAAAATGCTCCCAGTGTCCCATAAATGTTTTTGTAGATTTTTTTCCCCTGAACTAGGATCTTACCAAGATTCAGACATTACATTCGGTTGTTCCAGCTCTTTAGTCTTTCTTTGTCTCTCTCTCTCTCTCTCTCTCTCTCTCTCTCTCTCTCTCTTTTTTAAATCTAAATGTTTCTCTCTCCTTTTGGGTGATTTTTCAAATCTGCTCATTCCTTCTACATTTTAACTGGCTTCTTTTTAGGCAGGAGTAGGGTGGAGGGGTAAAGAAAAACTTCACTTTGAGTGCTAAATAATTTAATATGTAAACAAATGGATAGGTGAATTTAAGAGCTAATTGCAGAAGCAGTACTTACATAAATCCTACATTTAAAGTGAAAGCTATGTTGTTGAAAGAAAAACCTCCAAGAAAAGCAAAAGGCTATACAAGACAGAAAATGTAAAGATGTCCAGGTTCTCAATAAATCATATTTATATAGTCACAATATTATAAACATGACTTTCAGTCAACCTTGATAGCTTAAAAATAGTTTAAAAATTAATATAATAGTTATCAACTTTCATGGTAGAGTTTAGAAGGTAGAAGGTATAAAGGGGAGAAGTGAAGGGAAAGATAGAAGTCCTAGTATCAAGAGAGATATTGTCTGTAGTTGATGAAATAAGAAATATAGGGGTATAGGTATATTAATTAAAGTTATAAAGAGGTTATGCAGAGGAACTAAAAATAATGATGTAACTCTACTGTAATTTGGGGGCAGGAGAATGGACTGTCATCCTTATCTATTATAATAGGAAGTCAACACGTTGTCCAAAATTTGATATCTTAAGAAATGATGATGTTAATTTCTACAACTAATATCTGTCCTTAGGCTAATACCACACTGTCTTAATTACGCTAACATTATATAGTAAGCCTTGAAATTAGGTAGTATAAGTCCTTTAGCCTTGTTCTATTTAAGGATGGCTTTGATTGTTCTAGGTCTTTTACCTTTCCAAAGTCCTGCAAAGATTTTTACTGGGATTACTTTGAATCTGTAGATAAATTTGGGAGGAACTGGCCTCTTAACAATAATGCGTTTTCCAATCCATGAACATGGTGTCATTCTTCATTTATTTAGGTCTTCTTTAATTTCCCTTTGCAGAAGTTTTCAGCATACAGGTTTTGTACATCTTCAAATAAATTTAATCCTAAAAGAAGATGTGGTGTATATATATATATATATATATATATACACACACACACACACACACACACACACACACACACACACAATGGAATACCACTTATCCATAAAAAGAGAAAAACGATGAAATCTTGCCATTTGTGACAACATGGATGGAGGGCATTGTGGTAAATGAAGTAAGTCAGAGAAAGACAAGACCTTATGATTTTACTCATATTGTGGAATATAAACAAATAAAAACAAAATAAATGAACAAACCAAACAAAAACAAACATGTTGATAATAGAGAACAAAGTGTGGTTACCAGAGAGGAAGGGGCCGGGAGGAGAGGTGGTGGTGAAATGGATAAAGAAAGGGGATTAGTTGTATGGTGATAGATGGAAACTAAATTTTTGGTGATGAGCACACACTGTAGTGTATACAGAAGCAGAAATGTAATGTACACGTGAAACATATAATGTTATAAACCAATGTTACCTCAATAAAAGATAAATTTTAAAAATTTAATCCTAAGTATTTTTATGCTATTACAAATTAATTTGCTTTCTTTATTTTCTAATTATTTGTTGGTAATATATAGAAACATATTTGCCTTTTGTATATTGACCTTGTAGTCTGTGACCTAATTTCACTTATTAGTTCTAAAAGTTGTTTTGTAGATTTCTTGGGATTATCCACGTATAGGGTCATATTATATGCAAATAAAGACCGTTTTTCTTCTCCCTTTCCATTCTTTATGTCTTCCCTTTTTCTTACATCATGACCCTAACTGTACCCCCCAGTATAATAATGAATTGAAGTGGTAAGAACAGAAATCCTTGCTTTGTTCCTGATCTTGGGTAGAGAACAGGTCTTTCACCCTTGAGTATTATGTTACTTATAGATTTTTATAGATGCCTATAATCAGATTTAGGATGTTCCCTTGTAGTTCTGTTTTGTTGGGGGCTTTTATCATAAATGGATGTTGATTTTTTTTTTGTGGCTATTAAAATATTTATATGGTTTTCTCCTTTCTTTTCTTAATATGGTGACTTATACTAATTGACTCCTGGGTGCTTGAATCAACCTTGAATTCCTGGAATCAACTCCACTTGGTTATGATTATTATCCTTTTCATATATTATTGGGTTGAATTCCCTAAAATTTTGTTAAGAAATTTTGCATCCATATTTGAACATTAGAAATATTAGTCTGTAGTTCTGCTTTCTTGTCTGGGTTTGGGAATTAGGGTTACATTGGCCTTAACACATGATTTAGGAAGCATACCCTCCTTCTCTATTTCTAAAAGATTCCAAGTAAGATTGTTATTTCAACAATTCATAATGAAGCAGACTAGACCTGGAGGGATTTTTTTTGTGCAAAGGTTTATGAATTTGATGTTTTTAATTGATATAGGGGTGTTCAAATTTTCTATTTTTTTAGTCAGTTTTTCTCATTTGTTATCTTTCAAGGAAATTTTTCCATTTCATCTGGGTTGTCAAATGTATTGACATAAAGTTGTGCATAACGTTGCCTATTCTCTTAATGTCTCTAGATTCTGTAGTGATATTCTCCTCTTATTTTGATTTTGGTAGTACACATTTTTCTTTATCAGTTTATCCTAGAGGCTTATCAGTTTTATTGACTATTTCATTGAATCAGCTTTCATGATTTCTTTGTTGTTTTACTTTCTATTACATTGATTTCTGTTCTTCTTTCTTTCTACTTTGGGGTTTCTAGTTCTTTAAGGAATGAACTGAGATCACTAATTTTAGAATTTTTTTCCTGATATAAGTATTTAAAGCTATAAATTTCCTCTAAACACTGTTTTAGTTGCATCCCACAAGTTTTGATAGATTGTATTTTCATCATCATTCCACTCAGAATATTTTTTTTAATATAAATTTATTGTTTTATGGCTGTGTTGGGTCTTGGTTGCTGCACGCCGGCTTTCTCTAGTTGTGGCGAGCAGGGGCTACTCTTCATTGCAGTGCAGGGGCTTCTCATTGTGGTGGCTTCTCTTGTTGCAGAGCACAGGCTCTAGGCACACAGGCTTCAGTAGTTGTAGCACACGGGCTCAGCAGTTGTGGCTCGCAAGCTCAGTAGTTGTGGCACATGGCCTTAGTTGCTCCACAGCATGTGGAATCTTCCCAGACCAGGGCTCAAACCTGTGTCCCCTGCATTGGGAGGTGGATTCTCAACCACCACGCCACCAGGGAAGTCCCAAGAATATTTTTTAATTTCCCTTCTGATTTCTTCTTTGACCATGAATTTCTTAAAGTGTGTTGTTTTACTTTTCAAATGTTTGGGGTTTTTCTAGTTTTCTTACTGTTAATTGATTGCTAATTTAATTCCATTCAAAGAACGTATCTTGGATTTCAGTCTTTTTAAATGTATCAACGCTTGTTTTATGACCATAGCACATCCTGGTGGACTTACCATGTGTACCTGAAAAGAATGTGTATTCTGGCATTGTTATAGTGTTCTATAAATGTCATTTAAGTCAAGGTTGATCACGTTCAGATCGTCTATGTCTTCGTCTGTTTTTTCTAGTTATATTGGTTGCTGAGAGAAGGATGGAGAAATAGGTATACCTCTAATAGCAGGTCTGGTAAAGTATTAATTGCAAAGGGACATGCATTCAAGTCAAGAAGAATTTGTTACTATATTTTATAACCTACCACAGGGTTCATTTTAATTATTCTTTGTGCTTTTGTATATTTTTAAAATTTTCTGTAATAAAACCTTAAAAACCAAATCATCTTTGGTAATGATGTCAGAGTTTAGGGAGTGCATGCCACATGCTATACCAGATGTAGGAAAAATATTTAGGATTTCTATTTATGTTCACCTTATCATTTAAAAGGTTCGATGGCACAAATGTGCAGTCTGAGCATATCTTAATTTATATTGTCACAATAAAAGATTTCCTCCCTCCTTTATTAGTCTGTAATAATAATCACCATGGTATAAAAGTCAGCATCAACTGTAGTGCTCTCGATGTGTTGTGTTTTCTCACTCCACTACTGTGAACCCATTGAATCTGTTTTCATTTTTTTATCTTTATCAAAGGTTGAATTAATAAAGGGGAATTTACAAAGTGTCGGACTTACACTTCGTCTTGTCCAGTCAACTGACGGGTATGCTGGGCACGTCATAATTGAGACCGTGGCCCCAAACTCGCCTGCTGCAATTGCTGATCTTCAGCGGGGAGATCGACTGATTGCTATTGGAGGTAATTATGCTGATGTGCAGTATACCTGACATTTACAAAGAAAACCAGAGAACAGATGTGGGGGTTTTTCCTCTCTTCTTTATTTCTTTTTTTTTATTATTTTTTTTTATTTTTGGCTGTGTTGGGTCTCCATGGCTGCGTGCGGGCTTTCTCTAGTTGCAGCGAGCGGGGTCTACTCTTCATTGCGGTGCATGGTCTTCTCATTGCAGTGGCTTCTCTTGTCGTGGAGCATGGGCTCTAGGCACGCGGGCTCAGTAGTTGTGGCTCATGGGCTCTAGAGCACAGGTTCAGTAGTTGTGGCACATGGGCTTAGTTGCTCCACGGCATGTGAGATCTTCTCAGGCCAGGGCTCGAACCTGGGCATGTCCCCTGCAATGGCAGGTGGATTCTTAACCACTGCGCCACCAGGGAAGTCCCTCTTCCTTCTTTATTTCTATAAGCACGTTACTTTCACAATGGAAAGAAAGTAATAACTATACTATAAATAAAAGTGTGAAGGAAGCCTTAAAAAATTTGAAACACATCATTTTAGTTCTAATTATAAATCTTGAAAATATTTCATCTTTAGACCATTTTCCTCCTACTTCTATTTTCTTTTTTATTGAATGTGAAAGAAAGGGCAGGTCAACAGTTATCTTTCTGTGTGGCCACCACCATTACTACTCTGAGCCTAAAACTGACAATGTTAGCACTACTGCCCCCATCACTCAGGACTAGATAATTAACAGGAGAGAGATTCCCTGTCTAAAAGGGCACCTGAACTGTCCCGTGGCCCTTACTGCTCCTGACTGGGCAGCCGCTTGTTAATAGACTGTCATTCAGCGTGCAGCCCAAATCACCGTCACGGGCAGAAAAATGTCACCTGCATGCCTTCCTATCAGTTGGATTGATAACAACAAAATCTCTCTATTGTTAGGCAGATTATTTGCTTGCGTGTTTATAAATAAGCAGTAAAGACTCACTGTGGACGTCAGTGGGGGGAAAGTCCAAACCTTTTCAGACCTTTGTAGTACGTGGCCCACCCATTCTAGGCTTGTCAAGAGATTTCTTGAGCCCATGGTTGGTTACAATTGAGCTTTTAAAGGCAACATGGAATATTCTCTCACAGCTAAAACAATAAATAACAAGGTAAATTAGTGCCTAAATTAAGGAGCAGTTGTCTTTGGTTCTATGTTGAAGAAACTCTACCTTTAATTCATATCCATCATGACAATAAAATAATGAAAATTATTTAATTGCATACCTGGAAGCCCCACTAAGTCAATATTTCACATGGAAATCCCTCTGATTGTGTCAAAAACAGTGCTTTTCAAACTCTGTGTATTCCCATCACCCAGGCATGGTGTTAAAATGTGGATTCTGATTTAGTAGACCTGGGGTGGTGCTCCAGGTTCTGTATTTCTAACAGGCTCCCAGATGATGATACTGGTTCATAGACACTTAGGATAATAAGGCTATAAAATAAACCTTATCTGTTACGTAGTTATTTAACATAAACATAACAGTTATCCCTCAGCTAAAAATCATAATTCAGTATGAATTTTTTATATGTATACATATACCCTGTTTGGTTTTACCTACAGCATAAAATTGTTTTCTTTTTTACGTCCTTTTATGAAAGGTTTTTGTTTTCAATTATACAAGTAGTAAATATCTGTTATCAAAAATAAATAAATCCAAGCAATATAAATACAGGCAGGGTGAAAAAGCAAAAGTCATCTCTTTGTGTCTAACATTTGTAAAAATAATAATATTCATTGAGATAAGGGGAGGGTATGATACACATTCTTTTTTTTATAGCTATACTTTATTTGTATGGGTATACAACATTTTAAAAACATTTAGTGGGCTTCCCTGGTGGCGCAGTGGTTGAGAGTCTGCCTGCCGATGCAGGGGACACGGGTTCGTGCCCCGGTCCGGGAAGATCCCACATGCCGTGGAGCGGCTGGGCCCGTGAGCCATGGCCGCTGAGCCTGTGCGTCCGGAGCCTGTGCTCCGCAACGGGAGAGGCCACAACAGTGAGAGGCCCGCGTACCGCAAAAAAAAAAAAAAAAAAAAAACATTTAGTAACGGGATTGGTGATAATTGAAATAAGATTGGCAAAATGTTTGTTATATTTAAGCTCAATGATGGAGTTCATTTTACTATTTCCTCTGCTTTTGAGTATATTTGAAATATTCCAAAAGAAAAATAATCCATATTTGGATTATTAACTGCCTCAGTCCCAAGAGGCAGATGTTAAGTCACAAAGAATGAGTTTAGATTGAGCTGAAGTTTTTTGCCTACCTCAGATCATTAGATGGACTTAATTTTTATTTATGTCAAACTACAGTTTTGCTGGTTCATAGTGTGGTTAAAGGGAAGCAGAAGAAATTAAGGCTGGATGAATCATGAAGTCATACGAGAAAGCTCTGAAATTCAGTATGAGTTTGTAGGCTAAAGGTTTTTGAGCCAGTGTTTTAGGAAAACTGGGGAGCAATATATGTTTGGTGATTAAAATAGGGAAGATCTAAGTGAGGGATCATAGTAAAAAGCTGTTTATTACTATAGTGCAAGCCAGTGGTCAGGAGGATCTGAAAGGAGGAGGAATGAAAATGGACTGGAACTCTAATAGGATTGACAGCAGACTGAATCTATCTAGGGAGTCAGCCATCTCCATGATTCAGATCGGGTTAACTGGGAGGGTGGCAAATTGATTCACATAGTAGTGAGAATAGGAAGATGAGAAGGTCAAAGAGAGATTTTAACTTCACTGAATTTGTAGTATCAACGAAACATCCAGGTGGTGATATCCAGAAGTAGCTAGGAATGTACGACTAGAGTGAAGAAGAGGGGACGCCAACCAAAGAAAAAGTTGATAGTTGAAACTACTGAAATGGGTGTAATCTAGGGAGAAAACAAAAAGGCAGAGAAACTAATGAAAAAAACATGGGAACATTTGCATACAAGGGACAGATATAGGTGGGGAAAAAAAGAAAGCAGAGATGATCAGAGCCAAATTAGTACAGTGTTGTGAAAACCAAGGAAAACAAGGTGTTAAAGGAGAAGAAGGACGGGAATTAAGATTTTAGCAAGGATAATTGATAGAGCAGAGTCCTGAAGGGGATAGGGAGTAGGATCCAAAGTACAAGGGATACTTCCTCCTCTAAGATGGCTTAATCCTGAAAATGACTGGCAGGGAGGAGAGGTGGCTTCTTACTGATCTTCAGTATATAAGGTGATGTCATCTACAGAATAAAAGAGAGTAGGAAGGGTGGGTTTCAGGGGAATAAGAAAGGTTTGAAGCTGGTGTTTGGAGACTTAGTTGTTTAGCTAAAGCAGCACTGAAAGCCTTGCTGCAGACAGATGGTATAACTCGGGAGTTGTATCCAGGTGATAAGCTCAGGAGCAGGAAAGGGAGATAAGGGGCTAGCAAAGCTGGGGATCAGAAAGACAGGTAGATGGTAGAAGAGGAAAGGGCTGGGGCAAAAGAATAAAAAAGCTTGATGTGAACACCACTGAAGTTTTGAACTGAGGTTGGGGAGAAAAGCAAGTGGTATCAGGAGACCAGCTGGACCACGAGAGCAAAGGAGGAATGACTGGACATGGAAACGACCTCAAAACAGACTCAGTTAGCAGACAGGATTGTTAGAGGTGGAAATAGGAGATTGTGATCAGAGGTTAATCTCCAAGTAAAAGACCTTTGATGTGGAAAACTTCCAAGTGATGACCAGGTCTAAAGCATGGTCTTGCCTGGGCAGCCAAAGTAGGAGAATATAGAGGTTGAGGAACTCTGAAGTCAGGTTATTAGATGGGGCTGATTTACTTTGATTTATTTAGGATGGCCTTAAGACCTTTGGAAAGCAAAGACCCCTTCTCACCTTTCTGTAACTCCTACAGAAAGGGTTGGCTTAGGTAAGTACTGTTTTGGAGAGGGTAGGGAAAAAATAGAGCCTTTAAAAGATACACCTAGAATATCCCTAGAAGAATACATCAGAAGCTTTGATTGCCTCAGGAAAGGGACAATACATCTGGGAGATAGAGGTGGAAGGGAGATTTTTCACTGTACATCTTTCTATACTTCTTGAATTTTGAACTAATTGGTGTAGCACCTATTCGAAAATAAAATGAAAACTTAAGATATTGTTGATATAGATACAGATAGTAAACAACTTGTTTAACTTTAAAGCCTTCCTATTATGCCTTCCTTATTCTTTCTGGTCCTGAAAAAGACTAGTTTGATGGGTAGGGCTAATGAAAAGAATCTGTAAGAGTCCACTATTCATAACAGTATTGGGGTGGCCAAAAAGTTTGTTCAGTTTTAAGTGAAAATAAAAGACATTTTTCATTTTCACCAAGACTTTCATTGAACAGTGTATTCACTAACAACAAAATTTTTGGCCAACCCAATATTTTGCTAAGTTTATTTCAAGCATTGGTCTCTTAATTTGAATCATTCACCATACAACTTGTAATCCCTGATGCATTTTACAATTTCCCTTAATATAATCACAGTTTCCCATCATTTTAAGCCTGATTTAACCGTTAATAAAATCCTTTTCAATAGGTCTCACTCCGCTCACTTCAGTTCAAACTGAGGAATAATGTCTTTTAAACCTAGGAAGGAATGGTAAACAATTAGGAGTTAACAGCTTGACACCCTCCTCAGGATTTTCATGTCATCATTTGGTTTGAAAAGGTAAACATTTCCAGGACATCGGAGCAGTCAGGGTTTAAGAATCAGTACACTGATGTATCCATAAACCCGTAAGATATTTTAGAGGTTTCACTGTTACTTTTCCATTAGTTAAGTAATCATGAATTAATGGCAATTACACTTAGTGAATTTAGGTAATTTTTACTGCAGTAATTTACATGTTTCCCTTTTAATATCTTAAAACAGGTGTGAAAATCACATCTACACTGCAAGTGTTGAAGCTTATCAAGCAGGCTGGTGACCGAGTCCTGGTATATTATGAAAGGCCTGTTGGCCAGAGTAACCAGGGTGCAGTGCTGCAAGATAACTTTGGACAGTTGGAAGACAACTTTCTGTCGGGCCCATGCCAGCCAAACTATGAAGAGGAAACAAGTGGGTTGGCAGTAGATGCTGAAAACAGAGACCTGGATTCTGAATTTGAAGACTTAGCAAGTGATGTGAGAGCACAAACTGAGGTCAAGGATGAGGCACAGTCATTAAGTCACAGTCCCAAACGTACTCCAACAACACTTTCTGTTAAACCCCTTGGAACTATATCACCAGTTTTAAACCGTAAATTAGTTGTAGGAAGTTACCCACCACCCCCAAAACTTCCATCCAAAGAAGGAAATAAGCCCTTGGCCCTAAAATCTTCCGAGATAACAGAACCAGCACAAGTGTCAAAACCCACCCAAGGATCCACTTTCAAACCACCTGTGCCACCACGACCACAAGTCAAAGTTCCTTTACCTTCTGCTGATGCCCCAAATCAGGCAGAACCAGATATTCTCGTTGAAAAGCCAGAGAAGGTGCTGCCGCCGCCTGCTGCAGATAAACCTGCTGAAAAGCCAGCGAAAAACCTGGATCACGTCGAAGAAGCGGCTGCAGCCAAGCAGTCTCCAGCAAAGCAAGAAGTGGCAAAAGATTTGACTTCAGAAAGCTCCTGCCCGCCTACGGACAGTTCAGATGACCATCAAACGTGGGAGTCATCAGAAATTCTTTATCGTAATAAGCTCGGAAAATGGACAAGAACCAGAGCCAGCTGTCTCTTCGACATAGAAGCCTGCCACAGGTACTTAAACATCGCACTGTGGTGCAGGGATCCTTTCAAATTAGGGGGTCTCATCTGTTTGGGGCACGTCAGCTTAAAACTTGAAGAGGTGGCTTTAGGATGCTTAGCTACATCGAACATGGAATACCTTTCCAAATTCAGACTGGAAGCCCCATCACCTAAGGCCATGGTCACGAGAACCGCGCTACGTAATCTGAGCATGCAGAAGGGGTTCAATGACAAATTTTGTTTCGGTGATATTACTGTTCACTTCAAATATCTGAAAGAAGGAGAGCCAGACCACCATGTAGTTACTGACTTAGAGAAAGAAAAAGAACTCCATTTGGTCGAAGAGGTTTCTGCCCTTCCTAAAGAGGAGCACTTTGTTGGACAGATGGGTTTAACAGAAAATAAACATAGTTTCCAGGATACTCAGTTCCAGAACCCAACTTGGTGTGATTACTGTAAGAAAAAAGTTTGGACTAAAGCTGCTTCCCAGTGTATGTTCTGTGCTTATGTTTGCCATAAAAAATGTCAGGAAAAGTGTCTAGCCGAGACTCCTCTTTGTGGAGCAACTGATCAACGGCTAGACCGGGCCCTGAAAAATCTCAGGCTGGAAGGACAAGAAACCCTCTTAGGCCTGCCCCCTCGTGTTGATGCTGAAGCTGGGAAGTCAGTCAACAGAATGACAGGTTTGACAAGACATATTATCAATACGAGCTCTCGTTTGTTAAATCTGCGTCAAGTATCTAAAACTCGCCTTTCTGAGCCAGGGACTGATCTAGTAGAACCTTCACCAAAACACACACCCAACACATCAGACAACGAAGGCAGTGACACAGAGATCTGTGGCCCAAACAGCCCTTCTAAACGGGGCAACAACACAGGAATAAAATTAGTGAGAAAGGAGGGTGGTCTGGATGACAGCGTTTTCATTGCAGTTAAAGAAATTGGTCGTGATCTGTACAGGGGGTTGCCTACAGAGGAGAGGATCCAGAAACTAGAGTTCATGCTAGATAAACTGCAGAATGAAATTGATCAGGAGTTGGAACATAATAATTCCCTTGTTAGAGAAGAAAAAGAGACAACAGATACAAGGAAAAAATCACTTCTTTCTGCTGCTTTGGCTAAATCAGGTGAAAGACTGCAAGCTCTAACACTTCTTATGATCCACTACAGAGCAGGCATTGAAGACATTGAATCTTTAGAAAGTCTGTCCTTAGACCAGCACTCCAAAAAAATAAGCAAGTACACAGATGATACAGAAGAAGACCTTGATAGTGAAATAACCCAACTAATAGACTCTCAGCCATTCAGTAGCATATCAGATGACTTATTTGGCCCATCTGAGTCTGTGTAACAGTCTGTTTAAACTTTCTAGTGATTGAGGAAAAGTTGCATCTAAAGTACCACAGATACAACCACATTTAAACCCTCTTATTATGCACTTTGGCCTGCTTCTTCACAGTTATTTGCTTGTGTAAGAACTAGAGTGGAAAAGGTGGTTTTCCAGCAAAAACATGATCAGCTCACTAAATTGGTTGTTTCAGATTGCATTTATAGCTATGCTTTTTGGGTTTATACTGGGAATTTATTTTTACTAATTTATTTTTACCTTTTTCTAATTATGTAAGCTGACTTTTCGTGTTTATGTAGGTGTGATGTCTCATTGTGGTTTTTTTCCCTTCCTCTTCCTAGTTTTTGAATTAGTGTTAAATAGGATACTGTCCAGATTCTTGAAATATTTTCATTTCCATCACAGTTATAACAACAAATTTGCTGCATGCCCAAATTGACAACAGCAATCATTGAGGGAACAGGTTTTGAATCATACTTTGTGTTATGAAGTTTGTCATATCTACTTGCTTGAGATTTTTGTTATTTTGGCGTTTGGGGGAGTGCTTTTTGTTTTGATTTTGCCAAATGTAACATGAAAGCCACAGCTTTAGTTAGTTATGCTGATTTAGTAAAAAAAAAAAAAAAGTTTTACATATATTGCTTGTTTTTTATGCTTTTGTGAAATTTTTTTCTAAAGCTTATGTGCAGTTTTAGTGCGAATACAGTGATTAATTTGAAGAGCCTGCATTGAAAAACAAAATGCAACAGGGAATAAATACAGAATGCAGTTGGTCAAGAATTTTGAGAGGATGACCAGATTACTAAAACAAACAAAAAACAGTAACCAGCAGGATTTTGAAATATAATCTTTCAAAATGTTGACACTTGCCTTTCAAATGGAAGCACTAAACATTTATGATTATGTTTCATCTTCAGTTCTCCCATAGGAAATAAAGCATGTAGATATTTGAAGTTTCAGAGGACTGTTCTTAAAATGACCTTGTTGATATCTGGTTTGGCTATTTTGTTTTAGAAAAATAGTCATGCATGAGAATGCTGTAAGGGAGAGGAATCATGCAAAATAGATTTATTGCTTTGTCTGACATCCTACAGGCTTATCCTATGTATCATCCTACAGGCTGATCATTCTGAATGCTTCTGTAGTTCAGACTGTCTTATTAAAAAAAAAATTACACAGCATCGATACATAGGAATTGGAACCATTTCTCTTAAAATGAAGGTCTAGTCTGATACTCAGGCCACCGTGTGGATCCCAATAACACACAACTGAGGGAAAACATGTGAGCATGACCTCTGTTGGTATACCATAAAAGTTTTGGCCTTTTATATGTCTATAAAATAGATATGTACATGTTTTTCCCTTTTGTAGGTAACCACTATGATAATTGCTATATAGTGAAACTGACATGAATTTAAAACTAGATGGTGACAGTTTTTATGGCTGTCAGGAAAAGGCATAGTATAATAGTAAGGATTCTAGCCCAGGTCTGTAACCCAGGACTCCATACAAGAGTTTAAGTTCAAGCTCTTCTGTTGGCCATTAGTGAACTGTGTAACCATAGGCAAGCCACGAAAGGGCTCCATGCTGCAGGCTCCCCAGCTGTAAAGTAGGAATAAACAAAATTTATTCTACCTCACAGGACTGTTGTGAGGAAAACAACAGCATAACTGCAAAAGTTTTCTGAACAGTAACAAGCTATTGAAATAAAAGGGTTATATGGATGATAAAAACATTTTTATGGGTAGGAAAGCCATTCCACTTTTAAAATCAATAGCCAGTTCTCATTCTTCCTATTTTATTATTAAGTAAAATATTAGGAAACTAAATACCTTTCTTTGCCAAGTTTATAACAAAAATATATCTGTGTATACCCCCCATTTTTGTTTAAACATGCTTGCATTTTAACACTGCTGTAGAAGTCTTTATACACCAAATTCACTGAAAGCTAAAATGTTGTTCTGTAACAATAGCTTGAAACAATCTTCCCAATGTAATAACCAACTGTCATCTTATCATAAAAAATCACTTACCACTGACAACCTGGAAGGCAGAGTAAGTGGCTGGTGGTTTTGGATTATACCATGAAGTTTTAGTGACATCCAAGCATGCTGCTGAAACTGATGCATTTGAAAGAGCTGTAGAAATAATGCAAAACTTTGGTTTCATAAAAATCAACTCATGTTTTAAAAGTATTTAACTCTGTAGAACCACAATTATGGAAAGCTCAGTAATGCTGCTAATGATATTTGTAAAGTATACCTTCAATGTAATGCAATATTTTTCTATTTACTGGGAGAGGCAGTAGAGGCATCACAGTTGTAGTTTCGTGCAAGGGGGGGCGGGCGGTGGGACACACCAATAGCCTAAGGAATAGTAAGGTATAAGGCTTCAGTGAAAACAGTTGTGTTATATCACATTCCTGATGTCATCTTTCTGCCATGCTATGTTATCAATAGCTAAAAAATAATATTAAATAAAAACTACCACAGAAAACAAGAATATCTTCATTTGATGTCATCTAAAAAAAGGTGACTGCTGCATCTCTGGAATTATTGCCTGGTATAATTGGGCCATGAAGATAAGTTTAACAAAGTCCGCTTTTGCTAAACAAAATTGCTATTCTGAAAATTGTCTAAAAGCATTAAATTTTGGTTTTACTATTTTTTTATGCTGTGAAAATCAGATTTATGGATTTGCCTCTGCTATCTAATAGTAATTGGACTAAAGTGTATTTGCTACATTGGTATTTAGATGAATTATTAGGTTAGACAGTCAAGCTGAGCAACATTTTAGCATTTAGAATCAATTCATATGCTACATTTCTTAGTATCAGACCTTACACTCTTCAGTATCAGAACTAGTTAAAATACTATGTGGCCATTTTGTGAATTTAAGAGGAGAAAACACATGCTAAAAATTTGAAGGTACTGTCAATTCTAAATTTAAGTATTTTTGAATTTTTTGAAAGGCAGTTTGAAGGTATTTGGCTCTTACTAATAGTAAGATAATAAAATCTCAAGTCCCCTAAAAGTGAATAAATTTAAAATCACTTTAATTTTAAAATGTGTTGAGTTTATTTCTAAATTGAGACATAACAGCTTTCCTTTAAAAACAGGGTTGGGGGAGGGTCCCTTAAGCCTTTTTAAGCCATGGATCCATTTTAAGATCTGTTTAAAACCATGGATTCTCACCCCTGAGAGGTGCACACATGCGCACCCTAAGTTTTACGGAACTTCCAGGGGCCGTGGACCTACTGTGTCAAGTGGCTGCATATCATGGTTATTTTCATCAGATATAGTTATTTGTTCGTAGCCATCAGGAAAACAATATAACTTCAGAGATGCAAGGATAACTTACTGGTTGGTTCCACACTGACACCATGTGGCTAGTTACATACTTCAAATTAAAACAAATTTTGCAAAGCCAAAAAGTATGGTTCAAACTAGTCTGGAGTAGATTTTACCTGATGCCTGCAAGCAAAGAAGAATAGTTTAGTTTTTAATTGAATACCCACAGTTAAAACAGTACCTTCTTACATATTTTATTCCAATGATAATATCTGGTTAACAAAGGAATACAACAGGCACGGTAGTGTTCAGAAGATTTATTAAGTAAACTAGCTAAAACATGACGTACGTGGATACACTTAGCAGTCAAAAGAATTGAATATTCATCACTACCTCATTAAGCTTTTTGTATCTGTTTTGCCAGGTACAAACATAAAAAACACCTCTGCTCAAAAAATAAATGTTCAGAGAGCTGTGTGTTCTTTGTTCTGATACACACATGAAAAAAAAAAAAAAAAGCTTTTCTTTCCATAGTCTTGCCAATCCCAGAATACTGGTCATATAAAAGACCTTACAATTTTTTTCTCCTTCAGATAACGACTGATACCTTTTGCTCTCAAAACAGTTCTGAAAAATATGTATCTTTTATATGATCTCTAGGGATCACCAGCAGACATGGCTGCCAGTCATTCTTGAAGAGACTGAAACCTTGCAGGCAAAAATAAAAGAGGGATAAGTTACATGGTATTGGGAGTGAGGAGAACCACAAACCCCGCCAGAGAATTGATTTGCAGCACATTTCTTTTTTAAGGCTCTCCCCTCCAGAAGTAGAGAACAGTCCTGCCTTTTTACTTTAGCCATAGAAGTGCCTCCAGCAAAGCAGAGTCCTTGTGTAAGTCGCCCAACGCAAATACACGAGTAGGACGCTTGTTTGCTTCCAGTACATGCACTTGAAGACCAGACTTCAGCTCAAAGCCCCACAAAAAAAGCTTCATAAAGAAAATGGGAAGTTATTAGCTACTTTCTTAGAGAATTATAAGGTTGAGGGGTCCTTCCAAGTTAACAGGAGCACAATTTTAGCTTAACAAAGAACTGACATTAAGTAGTTTTTGTTTATGATTACAGAACTACAGAATGAACAAGTGTTATTTGAGACATTCCACACTATCTTCATATCTCATACAAAACTCGATGTAAACTAACAATGTTCACTAACACAGTACTTGCTGTCACATCGAAAAGGCACATCAATGTCATGCTTAGAAAAACTACATCACACACAGCACTAGGTGATACAGTATTACAGACATTCTTAGATGTTTGGGTTTTTTTCCTGCCTGTGAAAGGGGGTGTGCCCTGACCACCCTGTTATTTTTACCTGTTTTCCTAACACGATTCAAGACAATTTCATTCCTTCTTCATCTTCATGTAAAATTTGTTTTCACATTGATGTGAACAACGTTCAGAAGTCTAAAAAATAATAGTTTCAAACAACTCAAAATTAGTAGATCCCTAGAAAACACTTGGATGACCTCCAGCTCAAAGATAATTGTAGTCTGATTTTTTCACATCACAGCAGCTATTAGCCTTTTAAATTTCTTTTCTAAAACCTGAGCTAGGTGTTGATATATCTCATCATGCTTAAACAACCCTGACAGTATAAGGTGTATCTATCCTCAATTTTCTGTCATCTGGTAAGACAAGTATATATCTGAAAGGGAAAGCTTCTAGTTGTTTATAACTATACTTTTGGGTGCTTTTCTCTGCCTTCAGAACATTTACTATTTTACCCTTATTGGCTTTTATGTTTGTTGCCAACCACATGACATGTAAACATATAATTTACAACCATCTGTTTCCAGGTAGGTGATTACATAGAAAACTAATGCCCGCTGAGATTCACGGATAAATCCGAAAGATGACTGGCTCAAGTTCTTCTGCATCTGAGAAAACTAGCTTTTAACTCATGAATATATTGACAGTACAGTTGACCCTTGAACAACACGGTTTGAACTGCACGGGTCCACTTATATGCAGAATTTTTTCAATAAATACAGACTGCAGTACTACATGGTCTGTGGTTGATTGAATCCAGAGATGTGAAACCATGGATACGAAGGGCTGACTGTAAAGTTGTACGCAGGTTTTCGACTGCATGGGTCATCGGCACCCCCAAACCCTGTGTTGTTCAAGGTCAACTGTAATTACAAGTTCAGTAACTCAACATTCAGTGTCACTATATAATATATGCCGTCTTACTTGATTCTGTTTTTCAGACTTCCTTCTAGTTCCTCATTATTGGAAGTGTCTCGGAGATAATGCGTGCTTTAAACACTCATTACCAATATTCAGAAAATATATAAGACCTTTTTGCCCAGGTGTTCGTGAATGTAAGTTAAAAAATTATATTGGATTTGGATTCAAATATTTATAGATTTACACTATTTCGTCAAAATATATTGTATAATATTTAATAAAATCAAATACATAAAATAAAGTTTTCAACACTATTTATACAAACCCCTAGAAAAGCTGCTTTTTCTTTATAAGGCTGTTGGCAATCGATCATAACCATGGAAAAGAAAACCTTTGGTTGTTTTACTCTTTCACCAGGGATGAGTGGTATCACTAAGACAGTTCTGGATGAGTCATTTCACTGGAAACACTGTTTTATACAATTAGATACTTGGATGACTTCTGAGGGTCTCAGTCACTTTCAGATTCTTCATCCTCACCTATCGGATACGACTGGATATTATTCTGAGTATACATTTTTGTCTTAATGGGGCAGTTGTGATCCATGAGGATAGCCTAAAAGAGAGCAAAGTGCAGATATATTAACTTACTGTTTCATAAAGAGAAGATAGTCTTACCCTGTTTCTAAGGATTAGTAGTTTGAAAACTACATATAGTACCACCCACTATCAACCAACCAGTAATTTGGTGCCACTGCCAGGTGCCTTCCCTAGAAGGCCTGGCATTCTAAACTGAAAATTCCAGGCGATAGGAAGGAGCAGCAGCAGTCTGCAGTATTCCCATTATACCTGCCAGGAGCCGTAAGTCGATTTGGAGGAAACTGTAAGCTATGAAGAAAGAGATATGCAGGTTAGGTTTAGGTTATACGTAGTATCTTTGAATTAGGGTGGGGGGATCCTGGAGGTCACCCAATGCACCTTCACAGTGGTAACACTTAATGAGGAGGTCCTCCCTCCTTAATGAGGCAAGTTCTCGTGTTAAAAACATCCCTGAGGCTAGACTAAAACCTGTCTCCTTGTTTCTATTTGTGGATCAAGTTCTGATTCCAGCGTCTTCACAGCCTGCCCTTACAATATTTCAAGACCACGGCCATGCCCCCTTAGATTTCCCTAGACTAAGCGTCACAGGGCCCTTATCTTTTTAAAAATGGCATTTCAGAAGGACCTCTCCCCAAATCCTGGCTGGCCTCCTTTTGCTCAAGTGTATTTTAAAAATTACATTCCTGGGCTTCCCTGGTGGCGCAGCGGTTGAGAGTCCGCCTGCCGATGCAGGGGACACGGGTTCGTGCCCCGGTCCGGGAAGAGCCCACATGCCGCGGAGCGGCTGGACCCGTGAGCCATGGCCGCGGAGCCTGCGCGTCCGGAGCCTGTGCTCCGCAACGGGAGAGGCCGCAACGGTGAGAGGCCCATGTACCGCAATAAATAAATAAATCAATAAGGCCTTCCAGGACCCTCTGAGTTAGGCTGCCAGCTCAAATTGTCAGCTGCAAATTTAACTCTATATTTTTGATTGTGCTTCCTGCCAAGTGAATTGATACATGGACTTCATAAAGAGCCCAATTTCTAAAAATAAGTAATTGAGGCAACAGACACTGTATACCAGGGCCATTCTCCCCACGTGGGTGTGTGCTTGTAACACAAAAGGTCTAGCCACCAAAGAGCTCGATGTCTTGCCTCTCTGGATTAGTGATCCTCAAAGAAATGTGCCCAAGAATCACTTGAGGGGGCAGGTTAAAAATGAAATCCCCCGTCCCTACCCTCACATGAGGGTGAGAAACGCGCTGCGAGAAACACCGCCCGACTTACGTGGCATTTTCTAGGGCACAGTAGGGCCACATGGCTGACGGCAGCTTACTGGGCACCTACCAGGTGTGTGTGTCAGTGCCCTTAAGGTCCTCTACCAGCAACTTAGGTACCTCACTGCACACCAGTGACAGGTTCCATAGGGTTTGCAGGCGGAGTGCTCACTGTGGGTTAAGTGCTCAGGGAAAGCAATGTGGAAGCGATGGGGGTGGACCTGAAGCTTGAATGATGGAAAGGATTTTCACAGCGAGGGAGTTGGGAATGAGCGTGGCAGAGGCTATTTACCAAACGAGACATTAAGTAAAACAGCCTGCCTCCCCACCAAGCCCCACCCCCTATCCGATGATGACACACAGGGAGACGTTCACGGGAAAGCCCAACTGGGGCCGGACTGCAGGGCCCCGGATGCCAGGCAGGGGCCTTGACCCCAGGCCCACAGGCGGCGAAGCAGGCTTGGGAAGGACGGCCATCATTCTACCTTATCACAACTGCCTTCTGTCCCTTGGTTGCCCACCGTTATACCTAACGGTAGGTACATGTAGACGTAAGGACCCCTGGAACCTAGCACTGGGTATGTAATACGGACTCAATTAAAAAACTGCATTGCAAGGGAAGTTCAGTCAGACCAGTTATCTGGCATCATATAGACTTAAATAGAATTTATCAATTAACCAAACTGCATTTGTTGATACTACCTATATCAGGTTAAGAAGTTTTCTTTCTTAAAAGATCATCTGTTGCTTTTAAAACCTAGCTTACTGGCTTCTGAACCTCTTTTGAAAGATTTATTGTGCCATAGTTGTTGTTTTTTTAAGTTGTACATGATTAAGCCAGATGGCATCTAATAGCCCAAAAGTGCCACGAAAAGAGGGGCATGAACAAGATCAAGTGGGTAAGTCAAGTGCAAGGGGGATGCGTGCAGAGTGGCCTGGGGAGCAGCCTGGTAATCAGAGCAGTGCTCCGTGCACTGCTGTGTGGAAAAAGGTGTGTTTGACTCTGAACTGAAGAAAAAGTAAAAAAAAAAAAAAACAAAAACGGCGGGGGGGGGCATTTTCATCTGAATTCGGGGCAATGCCTGGTTCCTGAGAGTTGAGCCCTGGTCCTACCAAATGCCTGGTTTCATATCAGACACAGGAGAGTCAATTTCCAAACTGGTAAAAACATGCTGGACCAAGTGAAGTGTAAAAATAACACAAATACAAAGCTGGGACAGTGAAAAAGTAAAAGCATTAGGGCTTCCCTGGTGGTGCAGTGGTTGAGAGGCCGCCTGCCAATGCAGGGGACACAGGTTTGTGCCCCGGTCCAGGAAGAGCCCACATGCCGCGGAGCGGCTGGACCTGTGAGCCATGGCTGCTAAGCCTGCGCGTCCGGAGCCTGTGCTCCGCAACGGGAGAGGCCACAGCAGTAAGAGGCCCACGTACCGTGAAAAAAAAAAAAAAAAAAAGATTTATTTACCACATCTTTAAAAAAAAAAAAGTGATGGTTTTGCATCAGGGTCACCCAGTGAAAGAAAGCTGCAGTCCTCAAACCACCTACTTTCCTGGCTGGGCAACAATTAGAAACTTCAAGAGTAAGACCTAAGAAATGTGCCCTGTCTTTAAAAATAATTCAACCTGAAAAAATAAGACTCCATTCCAGAACACAGCTTTCCTCCTCACTGGGAATTCTGACAGAGGCTGTAAGCAATTGTCTTATAACTGGAACACAGTTTCCTAAATGACAGAGTTGGTGTTTCTTATACTTGCAGAGGAACTGGAGTAACAGGCTTTTTTTCTCTGCCTGTATTGATAACACTCATTATTTAAAAAAAGAAAAATAAGCAGAAATCCAATAAACCAAATGGAAGAAAAACTCAAGTGCTCACAAACTGGCTCGTGACTGGATGACTTATAGGATCCATAAAATAGCACTAGAATTTTCCATTTCTAGCTTAAGTCCAAACACCACTTAATCAGAATGCTTACTAATGAAAGAATGATTTGCCAAGGTCTGTATACCTTCTTCTGGCTCTCAGGTCCCCTGCATTTGGTAACTGCTGATCCTGAATGCCAGCACTTGTGTGTATTGGATTTTCTCAAGTGGGCAGTAGTCGATCGTCCTTCCACCACGGCACACACTGCTTCCTGCCCTCACTCCCCTCCTCATCCGGCGCTACTGGTTTCCACCTGGCTCTTTCCTGCTCTGCCTGCACAGTGAGTAGCTGCCACCTTCGCGTGCTGCCGTTATGACAGTCACATGGCGTCTGACACGATGCATTCAATTATGGGCGTCAATTATGGGCAGGCAGACGCACATTCTCTCAAGTTTGTAATGATTCATCTTGCCTGGCACTTATTAAGGATTTTGACATTTTACAGTGGAAGTGGCTTCTGGAAGCCTGTCATTCTTGTTGCTTTGCCTTTCAGAAGCGTGTCTTCCACTTCCTTCAGCACTCTTCTTTTTAAATGAACTAAAGCCTTAGTTTAAATGTGGGAAGAAGCACTGAGGCCTGACTTCCGCCCATCACACGGGGACCCCAGAGTGGGGGCTGGCAGGGCAAGCTCACCCTCCCTGGTCCCCTGACCTCATCCACTTCCTCCAAGACCTCAGATAAGCCCTCACACTGCTGCCGACGAACAGATAACACAACAGCCACTAACGTCTGCTGCTCGGCGAGGGAAGCCCACTGGGCAGCCCTGGGCTCTGAGAGTAAAAGGAGGCTCTCATCTCAGAGAGGAAGAGAGGGAGGAAACTGGGGTACTGCTGGGCTGACAGAGTAAGTCAGGGTTAGGTGAGAGCAAGAAAGGAGAGTGGAGTGAGATGGGAACGCGTGACAATTTATTGAGCATTTACTGTGTGCAGACTCTGGGGTCGCACTCCACTGGTATTCTTTCATTTAATCCTCACCACCACTCTGAGGTTGAAGCTATGTCTTCCCATGGGACAGACAGCTCGGCTCCAGGGCTGCCCGTGCTGGCCCTGCACTGTCTCCCGAGTCTTAAACAGTCTCCTGGATGACAGGAGCATTTGTAGGTGATTTTTTTTTTCGTCAAATAGGGTTGGGAGTAATCTTCATTCGGCCTTAATCAGGTTGATACAGTGGCAACAGGACAAGCGTTGTTTTCTGTGGTTGCACAGAGAATTTTCTGACCCTGATTGAGGCCAAGGTACTGAGTTGGGGTCGGACAAACAAAGGTAGACAGGATACTTAGACAACCAGGCTGGAGAACAGGAAGTGCCCCGAGAGAGATACGACGTAATGCTATGGCTGTGGCTGTTCGGAGCTGGCAAGCATAGAAAAAGAGGAAGAGTCAAATGGCTCGAGAGTAATTGAAAATCACCTACTTAAATTCTATCGAGTAAAGGGCGCAAGACCAGTGCTCAGTGCTGGACATATTTTTTAAATATACAGCACATATTAATAAATACAGAACGTGCCCAAAACAAAGACTGCACACAACCTAACTTCAGGGTCTGTGTCTCTCTTTAAATCCACTCTTCAGGGATAATCACGTAAAAGGGCAGTCAAGAAATGCCAAAGCCTTAAAACCCATTTCAGGTCAAACATCAGAGAGAACTTCTGACGTACTCCCTAGAGAACAGCAGCGAGGGAACCTCACGCCCATTCCTAAACGCCAAATACCATCTCCCCCAGCCTTGTTTCTCTCATTCACCTTTAACCTAAGGCCCTCATCTTTCAACTAGACGAGTGTCTATCGCCATTTGATGTTTTAAAAAAATCAGCAGCAGCACCAAACCAGGTCTGAACGCTTATCAGAAAGGGTCAAATGACCCATGCATTTCAAGATTCAAATTTAGAATCAATAAGTTTGAATTTATTCAGAAAAGGAACACTTAACACTCAATACTACACCTTGCCTATAGCTACGATTCTGGTCATGAAATTATGAACTTAAACGTTATACGTACGTGCTAACATGCGCCCAAAGGTGCATAAACAATATTTTTCCATAAGCGTCTGTTACCTACATGAAAACCATCTCCTGAATCTTACGCAGTAAGGACTAAGACACTATTGCTGAAAGCTGTAAGGCTTCGGAGAAAAGCAAACAGTACCAAAAATGGCTGATCTCAGAAGCACAAGAGGCAAAAACGTTATCTTCAAGACTTTCAAGAACCTTAGAAAATTAAATTGAACAATCCCTGTTTATATTTGGTTGATGAAAAGAGCTATGCTGACTGCCAATCTATGTACAAAAATAGTTTCATTCTTCAAAATATATAAACATAATGCTTGCTACAGTAAAACAAGTAGCTGCCCTATGTGGTATAAACTAAAAAGGAACTCTTACCATTTACATTTGGGGAGTTCTGTTCAAAAGGAGCAGAAATACATTTTAGAACTAAGCCATAAGACACTATCCAGGAGACCATGCTAAAATTATCCAGAAATACTTCATTGCATCCTAAAATTTGCTTACCATTTTTTCTTCTTTGGCAGGTGGACTTCGGAGAAAAAAGCAGAGAGGAGCAAAAAGAATATCAATTATTCCAATAATTGTCATGAGCCATGGAAATCCAATTGACTTTGCGATAGCCCCACCAGCGGAAGGACCTTTCAGAAAACAGAGAATTAGATAAAGCTCTCTCTAAATGTCTTGTAGGCAGAAAGATGCAAAGGTTTAAATAATTTTCAGTAGGCATTATCAATCATGCACTGAGAAAAAAGGTTGTTTTGAAAGCCAATGTCCTTACCTATAGCATATCCCATACAAAATGCTACATCGGCAATGGCATACACGCTCCCATAGACGGACACGTGCCGCAGGTCAACCAGGTAGCCCATGATGGGCATCATTGACGAATCCACCATGCCTGTGGACAGTCAGGGAACACAGTCTATAGAAAACTGATGGAAACCAATAATGAGCTGAATGTCCGGGACTGTGTCCTAAACTCACAACCCTGCCAAGATCTCTCACTGCTACCTGCAAGTCTTGAGGCAAACTCCCTGCAACATACCTTTGGCTGAAGACAGACTGAAGGCGCTTGAGGCTGAGACTGGAACCCAAACCACCATCTGCTGTCCTCCACCTTGCCTCACCTTGCCCTCCGCTGTCTGGTGGACAGCGCCCAGTCCTCTGGTGACTCACCTGCCGTTCTTCAGATCCAGAGGGATGCTGGTTACCGGCTGTGTGGACCCCAAGCCTGCTTCCTGTGGGTGTTTTCCTGATTCACTATTTTCTGGTCCACTCGTCCTTTGCCCTCAAAGAGTGGGCAAACCTACATGCCTCACTCAGCTCCCTCCCCATCCACACTGTGGCCTCACACTTAGATTATGAGAGTTAAAGTTGGAAAGTATTAGGGAGAATCACAAGGAACCAGAACAGGAAGGAGTCTGAGGGATCATCCTGCCCTACCCAGGAAATTAAAATCGAAAGAGTTTTGCTCATTTAGTTGCCTAAAAAAACCAAAACCGCCACCACCACCTCCAAGACCTGTATTAGAATCTCTGGTCTCTTGAATAGTCGGGGACAGGAAGCATAAAGAAAACACACATACATTCAGAGTTCTGGCCCCAAATCCCTGGCTGGGTGAGCACTGTCATGCCTTCTCTCTCTGAACATCAGTCTCCCCATCGATAAAATGGAGATGATAATGACTGGCTGAATGAGGTGAGGGCTGTGAACATGCCCAGCAGGGCGTTCAAATGACAGACCCCTTACCCGAACACCCACCAGGGGCAGGAGGGTAAGGGACATTTCTTTCATTCAGCTAGTATTTGCTGATCACCTAACATGTGCAAGTTGCTGGGACACAGGGGAGAACAAAAGGAACAAAGAGTTGGAAAATAAATTACGACTGTGATTGAGGCTATAAAGGCACTGGGAGAGGTTATGTATACGCATACATACAAGCTAGGAGAACCTAACCTGGTCTAAGGGGTCCACAAAGGCTCCACCCTTTCTACTGTACCAAAGAGTCAACTCCTGCCTTTACCCTGTGACAGATTTACCTTTACTTTTATCATGATCAATGTGTATATTATAAATGAGAAACAAAAAGCATATGCTATTTATCCAAAATATTAACAAGGTTTTTCCCTAATGTATTACTTACTGTTCCTCACATTACTGCAAAGACTCAACCCCTTTGCCTGTGAAAATTCCTGCAGTACAGCTGGTCATCAATACATCAGTCTACCTTTTCTGTACCAAACCTTATACAAAAAATACACATGAAGTCCCTTTGTCCCCCAGCCTCATATGAGAAGGTCTGTGCACAGACATGAGCCCAAACAAATGGATTCTGAGGAAGCAGCTCTCCTGTTTGCCCAAGCGCAGCAGTGGAGTGTCGCTTTGCTTCTGTAAATAGCAGGCTTTTATATGACCGGTTTTCAGGAAATAAATGACTAGTACATGGAAGCCAGTACCTTTCTATGGACGATCTACAAGCCGTACATGAGATAAGCTGCCCACAGCCTCCTGTCAAACTTCTAGATATTTCAGATTGAGTAGCTATAGTCTGCCCAAGTAAGAGGAACTCTGTCTTAGTAATGGGAAAACAAAGTTTTAAATTTAGGTAAAAGACTCGTGTGACTTACCAATTGCAAAACCAACTCCAAAGTTGGGAGCTATGAGTCCATAAATGTTTTTTGCAAGAGGAATCTGTAAGAGAAAATAAATGTTACGCTAAAATAACATGCTGGGGCTTCCCTGGTGGCACAGTGGTTAAGAATCCGCCTGCCAACGCAGGAGACAGGAGTTCGAGTCCTACTCCGGGAACATCCCACATGCTGCGGAACAACTAAGCCCGTGCGCCACAAGTACTGAGCCTGAGCTCTAGAGCCCGCAAGCCACAACTACTGAGCCCGCATGCCACAACTACTGAAGCCCACGCGCCTAGAGTCCGTGCTCCATCACAAGAGAAGCCACTGCAATGAGATGCCTGAGCACTGCAACAAAGAGTAGCCCCCACTCTCCACAACTAGAGAAAGCCCACACGCAGCAACGATAGACCAAACACAGCCAAAAATAAATAAAATTAAATAAATTTATTAAAAAATAAATAAATAAAATAACATGCTATCCAACTCTAAATCATCTTGGAAAGTCTTAAAGATATGACTTCTTTGGCCTGTTATGCGTGTTCCCTCCTGGAGCAAGTAGGAGGAGAAGCAGGATGAGGTCTGGGCAGAAGTAGACCCTCCAAATCTTTAACAGTTGGAGTTGAAATGGGTTTTGTGACCACCACGAAAAGCTAGTTCACTGCCATATGTGAAAGTTCAGCCTCGTCCATACACCATTTTTGAAAAGAACCATAAGGTCTCATTTGGGATAGATACTGGCCTTTAGTAGAAGGTGTTTTATTCTAGAAAAACATCTTGCTATTGTTTCTGGCTAGCTGCCCTAAAGTGTTTAAGACACAGCGATGTTTAAGATGTTGGGGAGCGGGCTACAAAGTGAAATAAAAACTATGTAATAAGACATTCTAAATAATTTCCAACCAACATGAAGTAAAAATAAACCCTTTGGAGAGTCTTGTCCAAAATTTTTAAGATGATAAAAAATGATGAGAGGGCTTCCCTGGTGGCGCAGTGGTTGAGAGTCCGCCTGCCGATGCAGGGGACACGGGTTCGTGCCCCAGTCCGGGAAGATCCCACATGCCACGGAGCGGCTGGGCCCGTGAGCCATGGCCGCTGAGCCTGCGCGTCCGGAGCCTGTGCTCCGCAACGGGAGAGGCCACAACAGTGAGAGGCCCACGTACCACAAACAACAACAACAAAAAATGATGAGAAGAAAATGGAAGATGTAATAAAACTCAGTCAACAAACTTCAAACTGCTATAAAATATTTCTTGGTGATTCTTGCCCAAAGCAAAAGTTTCATTCACAGATTATTTCCACTTGCCAAATGTCATCTTTCACTCACACATAAAATGCTGAATCCAACAATTATCATTCCTAGAAGAGCACAAAGCCACCTGTCAAAAAACAAAAAAGCACCATCAATACATGATTTCCGCCCCCATCCAAGTTTTCAATGGAAATCAAAACAATAAGTTGTAATCGTGAAGGCAGAAACACTTGGAATTTTTTTTAAAGAACTACTTTATTATAACAGAGTGAGTGTTGTCTCATTTCATCTTACCTCCCCATCTTGTGCGCAAGGATCCCAAAAATATTGGTTCCAATGAGATAAGAAATACTAGCTGGTAAGAAAGCAACGCCTGCAAATGTATGAAAAGGACACCTTATCGGTACTGATATCAGTCACATGTGAGAAAAACTAATCATTGTGAGACACCATGCTGGTGATTAGAGATTAGAGCTGATGAAATGAAACCCTGGGGCCTGCACCCAAGCAGCTAATATCCGGCGGCTGCCAGAGCCCGTCTGGGCCCCACGCGGCTTATCCGGCCGCCCAAAGCTGCCGAGACGCTCCAGAAATGAGATTCCTCCCTCTATCATCAGCTTCATCTTGCCTCCACCTCTGCCTGCTGGCGCACTTTACCCGGAGATGACACCGACAGCTCCCGGCATGGGCAGTGAGCAGTGGTGGCATCTGCTTCTGTTCCCCACACCCCCTTCATGATTTGTACGACAGGAGAAAGACATGGGCGTTGACAAAATCGAGGAACATTAAGATGAGGGCAAAAAACATTAAAATTGTCCCACACCCCTTCGCTCATATAATCACCACAGTTTTCCCTTGTAAGTTTTACACACATAAATAAATGTGTGTACACAGGATTTAGGTTTTTTGTTTTTCAAAAAAATCTGGGATTATACCTATAGTCCTACATCCTGCTTTTCTCAATAACCTTCATGAACATCTTTCCATGCCAGAAAAATAAATAAGTAAACGTCTACGTGGTCATCTTTTGTGGCCAGAATGGCTTGCTGGTGACTCCTGACTCCCAGAGTGAAGCATGAAAACCATCTCTGAAGCCAAAACTTCAAAGCAGGGATGCAGACCGGCTCAGGGGAAGCCCCAGACAAGCTACATCTTTCTGAAGCGAGTGGGGTGCT
This sequence comes from Phocoena phocoena, assembly GCF_963924675.1. Classification (NCBI taxonomy): domain Eukaryota; kingdom Metazoa; phylum Chordata; class Mammalia; order Artiodactyla; family Phocoenidae; genus Phocoena; species Phocoena phocoena. Next base: position 13,430,496 of record NC_089234.1, read on the forward strand.
GAGCTCACGCATGTGACTCGGAAGCCAGCGTATGTTATTTTCCACGGACAGCAGATACAGCTGACCCTTGAACAACGTGAGTTTGAACTTCACAGGTTCATTTGTACGCAGATATTTTCTCAATAGTAAACACTACAGTATTACACGCTCCATGGTTGGTTGAATCCACAGATGTGGAACAGCAGTTACAGAGGAACCACAGACACGGAGGGCCGACTATAAATTACAGCGGATTTTCATCCGCGCAGAGGGTCTGCGCCTCTAACCCCCGAGTTGTTCAAGGGTCAGCTGTACTCTCAGACAGCAAACACCCACTTCCCGATTCTCAAGCCCAAAGCATGGGATTATGAGGCATGAAACAAGGTGTTCATTTCAGCTGGAAACTTACCACCCAAGGCTTAATTAAGTGGGTCACTTGAACCCCTCAGAGCCCAAGAGACAGTGACAGCTCCTACTGCACACACCTCACGGGCAGGCTTTGAAGGTCACGTGGCAACGTGCGCCAGAAGGGCTGTGGCACCAGCCCTCCCAGCCTGACCCTGCGCCCTGTCACTCCACACAGCCCCCACTCACCATTCACCCCAGCCTGCTGACCTTCCCCAAACTGCGGTAAGCTCCCGCGGGCAGGGGCCACTTCATCTGTCTCCCGGCAGCCCAACTCCACGGTGGCACACAGGAGGCGCCCAGAACACGCTGACCATTTAGAGGAAAGACCCTGCGTGAGGACGTTCACTTCACAGAGCTGGAAGTATTCAAGGCCGTCCCTTGAAGGCACCCCCGTTGGTCCAGCATGGGCTTACTCTATGGGGCAACAGGCAGGGTGTGGTCGGGGGCCCAGAGTCCTCCTTTCTTGACTTTCAAGCTGCGGACGGCGCCAGGCACGCTTTGCACCTCAGGTTCCAAGTTCCCTTTTCCTGTTCCAACACAGCCTCAGCATCGTCTGCCTCGCCAGGACCTCCACCACCTCACACAATCCACAGAACCTGCCTCTCGGAACTCAAAGAAACCTCAGTGTGCCTCGGGGAGGAACGGGGTCCCAGGAGGGGGCCATCTAGCTCTGCTGGGAAACCTGGGGCCGGGAGCCCACTACTCTTCCAGACGGCGCTTCAGGGGCGCCTCCTACCCCAGGGCAGCAACCTAACACCAAGCCCTAAGCCTCCCACCGCCTCCACCTGCCGGCCCTGGTTCACATCCCAGAGCAAGAAGCTGGCTCCACCCCCTCCCCTAGACCCCCGCTGGCGCGTGGGAAGAGTGAGAGGCATCCCTCTTGCCACTCAGCTTTCTCGAGGAAACACGGCCTCAGGCCCTGGGTTGTTCCCCAGCAGCAGGGCGCCTACTGCGGCCCCCTCTGTGCAAGTTTACGTTATTCTCGACGTTGAAACCTGGTTCCCAGAACTGCCCCAGCCCACGATGGGCACACAGCACAGGACCACTAGCATCTGAGGAAAAAAAACAAGGGCTGAAGGAATCCTACAAGCCTCTTCTGAGGTCTGGCCCCTCGGCCGCGCCCCTCTGGGGCAGCCGCACGCGAGAGTCTGTGGAGCCCCAGCGGTGCATGCGCTCACCGGGCTTGCCGCACAGAGACCTGCGCTTCCTCCAGGGCCCCGACCTCGCCTTCCTGGGGTGCTTTCCAGCCTTCGGCAGGGCTTCACACTCTCACCAGAGGACCCCCCCAGGTTCCTTTCAGGCCTTCATTTGTGCCTGTGGAGACTTTTTTGAATCTGCGACTAATTGGACATCTTTATCCTTCCCAAATTTATATCACCGGCAAACACAACAGGACTTCTCTCTAGGCCTTTCCCCAGCCGCATGAGAAGTACTGACTGGGGCTGGGCCACACGCGACCCCTTCTCTTCCCCTGGGGTGCCGGTGCCCGCTCACTCGCCTCTGCTCATACAAGAACGTTTAACCAAGAGCGACCACCCACCTGCCCCTGGTGCCTTTATGGAAAGCCTGGCTTTGACCACAGGCTTGACCTGCACACAAGGGAGAGGCCTGGACCATCACAAAGTCCACAGAGAGCTGATCCTGGACACGCAGCCCCAAAGTGACCGTGAGAATGAGGCCTTGGGCTTCTTCCGAGCTCTGGGTGACGCATCCCTGTCGTCCCCAAGGACTCAGCTAGGAACCAGAATGGGGCAGTGGTCCCATCTGGGCTCTCCAGAGGGAGGCTCGGGAGGTTGAAGTCATCACATCCCAGAACCACAGGAGGTTGGCCATCATCTTGTCTTTGCCACCCAGCTAGGCTGGCACGGGGCATGCCTGGGGTCACAGCTGGCTGGGAGCGGTGTGGTCCCCCAGCAGCAGGCCAGTGTCCTTCCCTCCATCCCACACTGCACCACCACACCTCGTTAAAGAACCAGAAGAAAAAGTCTGTTTCCACCCTTGTCTGGGGCCTGCCCCTCAGAGCCTATGCTTCCCTTTTGGGGTCACAGCCCTCACCATGACATGAACTTTTTGATTCCCTAAGCCTCAGGGTGTCAGGGAGAGGTCATCTGACCCAGGACTTGAGGTAAGGAGATGCCATGATGATTCTCTCTCCACCAACCCAAACCCAGGGCCACGCCCAAGTGGCAGCACAAGGAGTTTGAGGGATGGGCTTGCAAGGGAGCCTTCTGGAGTAGGGATGGCTGCGTCTTTACCTCCCCCAAAATCATGGCCCAAAACACCGCGTTCGACAAGAACAATCATGCGTGCCCTACGCAGCTCATAAGACTGTTTTGCTTTACTTCAAATCTTACAGTCTTTCTCCAGAAACAGTCAGAGAAGCAAAAGGTAGAACGGCTTCCGTTTCCACACTGGGCTGGAGAGAGCTCACACAGGGAGGGGCTGAGCTGCCCGGGCCTCCAGGGAAGTCCTGTGCCACCTCCTGGAGCTGGGTCCTCGCCTCGGGGACAGGCCCACCCAGGGGCCTTCTCACCCAGGCTCGGAGGGGCCTGAGGCGCTCAGGAGAGGGGGCCGCGAGGTGGCAAGGCCCACCTAAGAGGAGAGCTTCCCCTCACTGGAGATGACACTGCAAACGGGAACAGAAATCTGATTCTCTTGAGGAAACCCAAGTCTAGCTTTGAGATGAGGAAGGAGCCATCTCACTGGTGGAAAGGTACAGGGTCAGGGGAACATCTGGCCGGGGTGATAAGCCCCACAAGAGGACCTCCTGATGAAATCTAGGCAGCCTGCGGCCTGCTGTCTAACCCGGATGGCCTGGGTCCCTGACTGACGTGAAAGACTTTCTACAGAAAGCCTCGGGCTGTGTCTGGAGAAGAATAGGGCAAAGCAGCTGGAGAGCCCTGCACGTGGCCAGGACGTGTTCAATTAGGGTGATAAGTCAGTTAAGTGGAGAAAACAGAAACACCAGGAAAGCGTCTCTGCCCAGGAGCACGTGCAAAGCCAACACGGGAGCTCCACTCACAGCCACGCGCCACCGACACAGGGAGCCTCCTGAGGAGACCTGAAGGCACCGACCAGCACAGGCACAGAGGGAAAGAGCCCTAGAAAAACAGCTCCCGTGGTGTCATCCGCCGGTACCAGCACCGAGACACAAAGAATGTCTCATCTTTTGCAAAGCTGCTATTCGCTAACTCGAGGACAGAAAAAGTCCACCCCTCCTGCAAAGTGGTGAGCTCTCCTTAGAACCTTTGAGAGCCTTTGGGTTTCCTCTGCTCCCTCCATGGCCAGGAAGTTCAGAGCGAAATTCCTGCTAAGAACTAGCCTTAGTTTACCTCCCAGAATCTTTCCTGCTTCACTGAATGATTCGTTGTTGGGGGCCTGGTTTGGTTTGGTTTTGCGGCATAATCCACAAACCATGCAATTCACCGTTTTAAAGTGCACAGTTCACTGGGTTTCAGTATATTCACAGGGCTGTGCAACCATCACCATGATTTAACTCCAGAACGCTTTCATCACCCCCAGAAAGAAACCTCACACCCTTTAGCAGTCCTTCCACATCTGGCCCGACCTCCAACCATTTGGGGCTTTCTAATGAAGGATTTTTGGTTTTTTTTTAATGAACGAACACAGAAATTCAATGCAGAACCCAAAGGGACTAGTGCTCAGGCCAGGCCAATTGGAGTAAGGCCGGAAGATCGGGGACCAGCCCAAACCAGGAGGCAGCATCTGCCTGGACGCCTCCGCAAAGGGATGCAAGTTCACCTGAGGAAGGCTGGAGGCTCTAACAAGAGTCAGAACCGAGAGTCTCCATCTGAAGATGTCAGTGTGTAAGGTGAAAGAACTATGAAAAGAAAATAAACCTCTAGGAAGGTTGATACATTCTTAAAGAAATGTGTGTGTGCGGGGACTAGCCTTCCATGTACTAAGCAGTATTCTCAAGCTAATTAAATAGGAGGGTATTGACACAGGAATACAAGCAGACAAACGGAACACAAGAGAGAAATCCAGAAACAGACCCAAGAACACACGGTCATTTCCAGCACGACAGACGTGGGAAATACCAGATGGACTCCTAGGGTTCCTGGCTGTAGGGCTGGCCAGCCATAAAGAAAACAGTAACACCAGATCCCTATCACACACCTTATAGCAAAATGAATTCCACGTAAATCCAAGAGTTCAATGTAAAAAATAAATCACAAATTTACTGGAGGAAAACATAGTGAAAAAATAATCTTGGCATAGGAAAGGCCTTCCTGAGCCTGACTTGAAATGACAATGACGTAAAGGGGAAGCTTGCTAAATCTGACTCAGAGCATTTTAAATGTTCCGAGTGGTAAAAAATTTTTTTAATTTAAAATAAAATAAAATCCCACCTATAAAGTCAAAAGACACACAACAAAGGGCAATATTTGCAAAACATCTGATAAAGGATTAATAACATACAAAGAACACTTAAAATCAATTTTTAAAAAAGGACAAAACTCAATAGAAAAAATGGGTAAAGGATATTAATAAGAAGTTCACAGTAAACGGAATAGATATGGATAATAAACATATGAAAAGGTGTTCAATTTCACTCACAAAGAATTTGTAAAACTAAATCAAAATGAGACCCCATACAGATTGCCAACAAACACATGAAAGAATGGTCAACATCATTAATCATTAGAGAAATGCAAATCAAAACTACAATGAGATATCATCTCACACCAGTCAGAATGGCCATCATCAAACAATCTAGAAACGATAAATGCTGGAGAGGGTGTGGAGAAAAGGGAACACTTTTGCACTGTTGGTGGGAATGTAAATTGATACAGCCACTATGGAGAACAGTATGGAGGTTCCTTAAAAAACTACAAATAGGGGCTTCCCTGATAGCGCAGTGGTTGAGAGTTCACCTGCCGATGCAGGGGACGCAGGTTCGTGCTCCGGTCCAGGAGGATCCCACATGCCACGGAGCGGCTGGGCCTGTGAGCCATGGCTGCTGAGCCTGCGCGTCCAGAGGCTGTGCTCCACAACGGGAGAGGCCACCACAGTGAGAAGCCCGCGTACCACAAAAAAAAAAAAAAAAACTACAAATAGAATTACCATATGACCCAGCAATCCTACTACTGGGCATATACCCTGAGAAAAGCATAATTCAAAAAGAGTCATGTGGGCTTCCCTGGTGGCACAGTGGTTGAGAGTCCGCCTGCCGATGCAGGGGACACGGGTTCGTGCCCTGGTCCAGGAAGATCCCACATGCCGCGGGGTGGCTGGGCCCGTGAGCCATGGCCGCTGAGCCTGCGCGTCCGGAGCCTGTGCTCCGCAACAGGAGAGGCCACCACAGTGAGAGGCCCGCGTACCACACACACACACAAAAAAAGTCATGTACCAAAAATGTTCATTGCAGCTCTGTTTACAATAGCCAGGACATGGAAGCAACCTAAGTGTCCATCAAGAGATGAACGGATAAAGAAAATGTGGCACATATATACAATGGAATATTACTCAGCCATAAAAAGAAACAAAATTGAGTTATTTGTAGTGAGGTGGATGGACCTGGAGTCTGTCATACAGAGTGAAGTCAGTCAGAAGGAGAAAAAAAAATACCATATGCTAACACATATATATGGAATCTAAGAAAAAAAAATGTCATGAAGAGCCTAGGGCTAGGACGGGAATAAAGACACAGACCTACTACAGCATGGACTTGAGGACACGGGGAGGGGGAAGGGTAAGCTGTGACAAAGTGAGAGAGTGGCATGGACATATATACACTACCAAACGTAAAACAGATAGCTAGTGGGAAGCAGCCGCATGGCACAGGGAGATCAGCTCGGTGGTTTGTGACCACCTTGAGGGGTGGGATAGGGAGGGTGGGAGGGAGGGAGACGCAAGAGGGAAGAGACATGGGAACATATGTATATGTATAACTGATTCACTTTGTTGTAAAGCAGAAACTAACACACCATTATAAAGCAATTATAGCCCAATAAAGATGTAAAAAAAAAAATGAGACCCCCTTTCTCACACACTCGATTGGAAAAGACTGATAATACCCGTGTTAATGCAATGCTACCAAATATCAAAATGCCAGTTTAAGTTTAGGAATTTGCCCTAAAGATACATGTACTTCCAAACATGTGCAGAACACGTGGAAAGGATATTTCACTGCAGTATGGTTTCTGACGGCAAAACTGGAATGGACCTAGATGTCCAGCAATAAGGACTGGTAGAAAATGGTATATGGTATATACCAAAGGTATGGTATAACCTTAACATGGAATAAAAGGCAATCTGAGCAGAAGGAATGATGGCTTTCCATTGAAACAGGGCAGACTGAATCTACGAGCTTTTCTCTATTCCCACTCTAAATTCCATTTAAATTTTAGTAAAGGAATAAAAGAAAACTATAGACCCTCCCCCCTGTCTGCCCAAGGAGAGGCAAAACGGAAGGGGAAAAAGCAACGAGAGGGAGGAGCAAGGGGAGGGAGAGCAGAGAGGGACACAGCCCAGAGCACTGGAACCTTCCACCTGCTCACGGAGCAGGCAGAGCCTCAGAACCCAGAAAATTAAGGAACTGAAGGCTCCAGGTACTGTGAACATAAGGCTGAGGGCGGAGGCTGTCAACCAGAAAGAGAGCGGTTGGACCCCCCGGCCCTCAGTGGTTCACCTAGCATGTGTAACTGATAAAAAATTAAATTAATTGTGAAAAGTAAATCTTCCCATTTTGACACAGAAACACAGAAAAACAAGAGGTCACACAGTGTGTAAATGGCAAGATTCCACATGGCTTGGGTTTTCAGGCATTTCACAAAGATGGTGATCAATGCAGAACAATCGAGGAACAGACACACAGAACTATTAACAATGAATGTCACAGAGGACTGGGCTGGGAGAGCGGGAAAGATGAATATGAGATTTTTACAATTTTTACTTCCTCAGTCCCTGTACTTTGATTTTTTAACAATAAGCATGAATTACTTTCTAAATAAAAAATACTTTCAAAAATTCATCCTCTTAAAAACAGTTTGTAATGGATAAAGAAGATGTGGTACATATACACAATGGAATACTACTCAGCCATTAAAAAGAATGAAATAATGCCATTTGTAGCAACACAGACCGACCTAGAGATTATCATACTAAGTGAAGTAAGTCAGACAGAGAAAAACAAATAGCATGTGTTACCACTTATATGTAGAATCTAAAATATGACACAAATGAACTTATTTAGGAAACAGACTCACACACATAGAAGATAAACCTATGGTTACCAAACAGGGAAGATGGGGGGAGGGATAAATTAGGAGTTTGGGATTAGCAGATACAAACTACTATATATAAAATAGATAAACAACAAGGTCCTACTGTGTAGCACAGGGAACTATATTCCATATCCTATAATAAACCATAATGGAAAAGAATATGAAAAAGAATACGTATATGTATGTATAACTGAATCACTTTGCTGTACACCAGAAACTAACGTAACACTGTAAATCAACTACACTCCAATTAAAAAAAATAAAACTACGTTTGTTGTTCTCTTTCCCATAAATGTTATTACTGTCCACATATATTTAATATAACTTGTCCAGTTCAGAAGTGTGAGGAAATGCTGCATGTATTTTTCATCTCTCATTTCTGCCCAGGTCTGATGCCTTGATATTAATTATGCCTCTATCAGGGGTGATACAAAAACTGGAGCCAAAACAAACCCCAAAGCTCATTGCTAACCTAAGCAGTGACCCCATTAAGTGACAAACAGAGACAATCACTTTATCATCCTGCTACCGGCAGCTCAGGACTACAATAATGAGACCCAACCTGGGGACAAAAATTCTAGAGCCAGAAACTCGCGGCCCAGTCTTACCCAGCTGCCACTTGTGGGAACACATGGTCTCCATCATCCAGATGGGCAGGGCTGGCTCCAGCATGGCAATCCCCATGTTTGCAAAGCAGATGGACCCTTAAAGGGAGGAAGAAGGTTAGTGTCCTTCTGTTTTGGGTCTCAAGTGTCCCCTACCATTTCCAAACACAGTTAAATCCCCTGTGTCCACAGCCAGAACAGTCAGCTCAGATACCCAGAACGTCTACTTTTGTAAGAAAAAGACAAATAACAGGTCAAAGGGATAGTGGGGAGTGTTGCTTTTGAAATTATTATTATTACTTAAAACAACTAGAATCCCAGAGTCACAAAGTGTGGAAGTGGAGGGAGGCTTAGTGATCACTAGGTTTAACCTTCCCAATTTATTAATGAAGAAATGGAGTTCCAAGTTATTAATGAAGTGACTTGCTTGAGCTCCTCGGCAGCTCAGGCCGACCGTCCACAGACTCAGGCAACCTGAGGCTCCTACACCTAGGTTTCACTGTATAACAAACACAGATATTTCTAACGATGCCCTTAGTTGCCCAAAACTCACGTGCATTCAGTGCAAATATGCTGTTGAGGGATTCTTTTAAAATCAGCTGTACCTATAGGGTATCCATGCAAACAGCCATTATCACTGTGTTAACCAGAACCCTTTGTAAATGTAGAACCACCTGGAAAAATCAAATTGCTGTCCCCATTGTTCTGAGAGCTTCCTGTGCTGTGTGCCCTGGAACCTCTAATTTGCTAGACTCCCGATTCAAAGAACGTTGCGCAAACATAATTAAGGTGTTTACATGCGATGCAAGACTTCTTCATTCTCTGCAGCATTTAAAGACAGAACATAAAAATGAGGCTGAAATGGCTGGACTCCCCTCACCCACCTATTCCGTGTTTTCTTAAATTCTGTATTTGTCTATTTGACGTTAATTACAGGGCCAAACTAACAACCAGAGTCGTTCAAGTCTCCCCTGTGATCCGGAACCCATACTCTGAGTCCCTGCTTTATCTAACTCTCACCCACCTCACCAGTATCTCCTGCCCTAAATCCACCCAGGCACTGGGGAGAGCACCCGGACCGCAATTACCTAAACTAGCCAATCCTAAACTGCGTACCCCCCCCCCCCACCTTTCCCATGGAAAATCACTTTCTCATGCAAACACCTAGGTTCTGGCCTGGGTCTTCCCCTCGCCCCTTTCTGCCTCCTGACCAAACCTGGTGCCTCCCCACGCGGCCCTGAGCGACGTGGCATGCCCCCTTTTCTCCAGAAACATAAGTAATAAAATCATCCTTTGGTGGTATTAATCTCTCCATGTCATCTCGTCACTCAGTCGCCTCTGTAAACTAAACCCCAGCGGTACAAACGAGACACCGCCTGCCCCCCAGCTCCACCCCCACACTCCACCATCCAGGCTGCCCGGACCTGCCGACAGCCTGACCCTGAGTGCCGGCTGGATTTCTGGATTTCCCCCAAGGGTGGGTAGGGGTGAGACAGTGAGGGCCTAGGCAGCACAGCCCGCCCACACGTGTGCCCCAAGGTGCAGGGACTCGCATCTCTGGGCCCCCATCTCTCACCACACATGTCCTCACCCCCCAGTTCGGACAGCCAGGGCTCCAGGGAAATCTCAGCTCTGGAATGTTCCCTGTGTCTTGCTGGGGACACAGTGAGGTCCCCCTGCATGAGGAGGTCGCCACACCAGGCTTATAACCCTTTGGTCAACAGGCATGACAGACAAGGTCTAGACCAAGGCCTCTCATGTGTTGCCGGGGCCTAAGCCAGCAGTATACACCTTAACAAAAGCAGCCTGGGGTTTTGAAAGTGGCTGAATCTGAATGCCCTCAGGTGGGGCGTGCCTCACCTCACCCAGGCTCCCCCCAGCCCTAGTGTCTGTGACTGCTGCTTAGACACACCTACCCCTACCTGGAGGGAACCCTGACCGGGCCTGAGGCCACACTGCATGGATGCTCTCTCCGGCCTGATGCCGAGGGTCACTGCTGACCACTGTGTCCAGGCCCAGGCCGCGTAAGGCTAGTCCCTCACGAGGCAGCTCCAGGCCTGTGTCACTGGGGTGCTCTTGGGAGGTCAGCTGCTTGGATGGATGCAGCCCATTATCCTCCCCAAGAGCCACAGAACCCCAGGGCGTCCTTTGAGCCCATCTCGGCCAAGAACCCAAAGGTGTCTTCCAGCCGCCTGTCCGCCGCTGTGCAGGATGCCCTCTGCAGAAAGAGAGGCACCCTTTGGCCCTCTGGGGCCCTGCTGTCAGCCTCTATTCACAGATGCCAAGGTGAATCAGAGCACCCCCTTAAGGCAGCGGCAGGGAGGCCACGGACCCATTCCAGAAGTTCAAGGCCAAACGACAACAGCCTCTGACACAAACACAGTGAGCAAGTTTGGCCCAAAACAATCCTCGGTGGAGGGTGTCTCTGTGACTCAGGCATCTCTGCCCCAGATGAAAAACAACAAAGGAGCCTGGCTGCGTCAGAAGTTAATGACAGAAGAAAACCATTTCTTCTGACGTGTAACCTCTTTGTGCCTTTTATGTTTTTCTACAGCCCAACGTTTCCAGCAGCAAAACGAACGCCGGTCCTCACCGCCCACCCCCACCGCCTGGCTGGGAAGAACCAGGGGTGCTGGGGGAGCCCCACCTGCGGCGATGAGGATGTACGGGTCCTTCAGCAGGGTGGTTAGCGGCGTCCCCTTCTGGCTCTGTCAGGGACAACAGGGGTTAGAAGAGGCCACACAGCCACCACAGCACCCGCCTTGCCCCGCCGCTCACCTCTGGCTGCACCCGGGATGGCTGGAGCACGAAGAGCTGAATAGCTACAGGAGAAAAAAAGAAGAGGTGTGGGCCCCAGCACCTGCCCACAGGGGTGCCAAGCTCAGGGCCCCCAAGGTCACGGCCAAGGGGTCCACGTGGACTCACTCACCTCCATCCAAGAGCACCAGGGCGGCCAGCACCAGGAACGGGGCTGTCTTCCCCACAAACTCGTACAACACACTCCCAAAGGGGGGGCCCACTGCAAGGACGAGACAGAAGGGCCAGGGCCGGGCCCGGGACTGATGACCGCCCCCTGGTCTAGAACCATCTTGCGTTTCTTGCGTTTCTCCCTCTACTTTGTTCCAAACACTGTGTGGGGTGGCCACCCTACATTCTGTTCAGGACTGTTAAGTTGCCCTGGCAACTTCCTCCAAGGGGTTTCACACCTGAGACATGGAATCGCTCCCAAAGTAAAGGTCAGAGGAAATAAGACCCAGGCAACGGAAGTGCACAGGAAAATGGACCAGTGAAGACTTCACAGCAGCACAGACAGGGACTGTGGGCTCCAGATGAAGGCCAGGAAAGTAACGGAAAACAGAGAGGACCTGGATCTCTCAGGGAAGGTGTTTGCACCTGCTCTGAGAGCTCAGCCAGGGCAGGTGGAGGAGGCAGGCTCAGAAAGTGGGAAGGTCCTCAGGTGGGTGGTAACTCAGAGAATGTTCAAGAGGAGGGGCCTTGGCAGACCATCCCATTCAAAGCTTGGGTTTACACCTGGGCCCACGAGGGAGGTCTGGAGAATCCAGGTCCTCCCAAGTCAGGACTCTTCCCACCATTTTTCAAAGGCTCCATGAAATCAGGGAAGAAACAGTGGACACTAGTGTGAAAGGGGGCTCACTGTCCAATGCCAGATAGGCCCCTCCCCCCAGGTGGCCCCCACAGTGGCCCTCACCCACCTAAGACCCCCATGGCCAGGCCTCCCAGGGCAATCCCCATGGCATTGCCTCTCTCCTCGTCATCCGTGTACACACTGGCCAGCATGCCCATCCCTAAACAGGAAAAGAAACAGTGACAGCCAAGCTCTGGGAGCAACAGAATAACCATCATGACTCACCCTCCCCCACCCCCAGCCCAGACTGGTGTCTCCCCACACCTGCCAGACCAACGGAACATAAGGCCAAGCAGCACCCAACAAGAAGGTGGTACCTTCTCTGAGAACCAACCACCAACCACCACCACCAATACCTATATTCCCTGAATTATTCCAACTCATTCTGTACAGGGCCACCAGCCTGGGCAGTGACGGTGGCCCCTCCGACAGATGGAAGCCCCGGGGCACTGACTTAGGCATTTCCACACCTACCAGCTACAGAAGAGCAGGAGGAACCGATGCCCTGCAGGGACCTGGCGATCAGCAGGAAGGCATAACTGCGGGAGAAGGCGAACACTGCGGGAAGAGGGGCCAGGCCACAGTCACTGTAGACCCGCTGGTGCCGCGACCAGATCAGCTCAAACAGGGACCTCCCTTAACCCGATGGGGTATTTCCATGTTAACCACACTGTGCTTTTGCTCCCTGAAGACTTCTCCTATCAACTTCTTTCTGCAGTTGTGGCCAAAACACCCCCCCACCCCCACCCCCGGCTGTGTTCTCCACTCCCAGCTGGCGGTGGTCAGAGCCCACCCGGTGACCCACACTCAGAAGGCAAACGTCAGACACTTACTAACTGTTGAGACAAACATGATGCAGAATCCCGTGAACATTGGAACTGGATAGCCGATCCTGCAAAACAGCCACAAGGAAAACCTGGCGACTGCTTCGTATCTGTGTAAGCCTTTATATTGAGTCTCTCCTGCTTACCCTTTGGGATCAGGTGGATACGTGTTTGGTCAACTTTTCTAAACATTCATATAGTTGGTGCTTCCTATATGACCTTTCTGTGTTTGACTGTCTTGGAACGTGAATACATTTACGGATTGCCACTCTGAAATTTCTCTGGAATAAATGTTAATAAAATATCGGCAAGCAACCCAGAACACGTTCAAATACACAGCCCCTGTTTCCATCATTTTGTAAAAATTTCTTTAATTATAGTCTTTGCTAGAGCTTCCCCAAAGGGACAGCTGCAATCAAATGACTCTAGTAAAAGGTCCTCAAGCGATTCAACGGGCAGCAGATGCAACGGCACCACATCTAAGAGGCGTTAGGAAGCAAGGAAATATTCAGAGCTGTCTTCACGTTGACCCCAATGAAGCCAGCTGAGAAAGACACACCTGGTTTTCTGTGCAAAAATTCAACATCCTATTTGCTCTGCAAGACCACTGTCTGTACAGGGCTCTGCTACCAGGCGGACAGGGGAGGTGGGGAGACCTTGGGCTCCCGGCATCACACCCCTGCCTGGACACCTGGCCCTGCCATTTAACCCAGGCAAATCTCCCCTCGGCCCCGCAGATAGACCACCACCCACCTCCCAGAGCTGGAGTGGGTATGAAATGAGATATGGATGTTAAACTGCTACCAGGGCATCCAGAACAGACGAAGTGCCTCAGAAATTTTGTTTCCTCCCTCATTCTCTTCCTTTTCTCCTCACTGTTTCTGCAGATTAAGCAAGCAGGTTGGTCCCTGCCATATGGACAGGGCATGAGAGTGAAGGCAGCTTCTTTCCCTCCCACGACCTGGCCTGAAGGGGCCAGCACTGGCTGAGCCACTGCCCTAAAGGAGACCTGTGTCAGCCCAGAACAGCCCTGAGCATCTCCAGGCCTCATCTCCCTCCAGCCCTGGGCCCTCCAGATCCTGGAGAGAAACCATATGAGGAACAGGAACCCCGAGTCCCAGTCAAACAGCCTGGGAGGGCTCTTCTATTCCAGGCTCGAACAAAAAAAATCATAACACAATACCTTCACCTTAAGGTTACACTCCATTCTCCAGGCACTTACACACGAGCTCAATGATCTGATAAGGGCAGACGACCACCTCCCCACTTTACAGATGAGGAAATTGAGGTACAAAAAAATGACCTGTCTAATGTCCTAGGGCTAATTTCACTCAGGGCCATTCAATCCAGTCCAGGACTTTTCCTTGCAAATTTTACTACCTCCTCAGGTATATGCCAAATGGCATACGTGGCTTTAAGTAGAAGCCTTCTAAAAGTCCTGGGCACACTTATAACGTTTTTTAACTGCTTCATGTGCATCCGGAAACCAAACAGCACCACAAAATCATAGCATTCTCAGGCGGTAGCCCTCCCACAAACCCAGGCAAAGATTCCTCTACTGTGACCTGAAATGAGCTTGTAATTCACAAAGCAGGGCTTGAAGCCAATCCTGTGAACTAGGAAAGATACCAGAGTCCTGAACTGCAGTTCAGATGCCATCAAATGACAGCTTCTCCTGTCTCAACTAACACCGAGCTGACTGCTCTGTGCCCTTATTCGTGTAGGAAAAGAAAGCCGTTCACAACACCAGGTCCGACATGGCACTGCTGGACACTGTGAAGGAAACTTCCAGGAAACTCAGAGAACTCACAGGCAGTTTATTTTCTCAGCAACTATTGCGTGTCTGGGGGAAGAATGGACATACGACCGCCCTGGAATAAACACAGGCTTCTCATCCCTTTCAACATCCTACTTGGAAAACCATACATATGTCAAAGCTATCGGAAAACCAGCAATGTTACGTCCAGTCTACAGCCCAGCCACTGGCCAAGGTCACCTGGCAGGACACAGCTGAGGAGGGCTCCTTCTTACCAGGAGGCTCCAGCACTCCTAGAGACTATAAGGGTCACCTGTGATTCTCACCACAATTCTGTGAGGTAGCTGGCTTTATCCCTATTTTCAGATGGCCACATTGAGGCTTGGGGAGCTGCCCCAAATTCAGGGCAATGGGCGTATCTCGTGTGTCTAAGGTGTGGCAGGTCCTGCTAGCATACACTTTGGTGGGGACACCAGTCACAGGAGCAGAGGTTCACACAGGTTGAGTGGAACCCAGGGCCCACAGTATCTTTTGAAACCAGGTGGCTCCGTACCCACAGGGCTGTGTGCTTACGGAAGATTCTTTTTACCAAGGCCAGGTGCTGTGTTTTCTTTAAAAATGCTGTAGCTATTGTTTTGTCTTTTAATTCCTTTGGGATTTTAATAAAGCATGAATGGAATAACCAACCGGCAAAGCTAGAAGGAAATTCAAAGGCTGGCCAGTCCAAACCCCCAACACGGGTGAGAAAGCCGAGGTTGAGGTGAAGCAAGCCAATCGCTTCTGATGCCACCGGGCTCCCGCTGCTTCCTGCTTGTTACCAGACACATGTGCCCTATGCCTTCACCATCAGCCAAGCCGCTGGCAGGGCTGCCCAGTGGAAAGTGCTGGGCAGCGCCTTTCCCTGGAGCTCAGCCCCATGGCCAGTGTGGCCCAAGGGCCAGCTCCTGGCTCTCCACCCTCAGCCTCTCCTGGCCCCCTGAACACCGACCTCAGGAGACTTGCTCAAGGCCCCAGGGTCACTGAGTGATGGGCAGATCGCCACTGTCCTTTCTCCTTCCCCACAATGTCTCCTAAATGGACAGAACCCCGACTGACATTAGTCATAAATGTCTGATTCGGCCTCTTGTCCCAACTCAACGCCATCTCAAGTAAAGTGCTACTAAGCAGGGCCACGTCTGATGTGGCAAACCTTTAACCAAATATCCCTTTATCACCCCCTCGTGAGTCATCCTGGCCCACAGTCATCTTCACAGAGCATCAGGGAGCAGTTAATCCAGTTGAATAAAAATACAAATCATATATTTGAATCCCAGAAAAAAGTGCAAATCAATAAAAGTTATATTCATTACATATCCCTACCCAGTCAGCAGAGAAAGCCCACTATGTCTCTAATTGTCACTGGCAATCAGTACTTATTCTCTAATGCTCCTAACTAGTTTGTCTTTACCACAGAGATTAATGTAAGCTCTCTTCCCAGGCTTGCTAAGACCTGGGTTCCCTCTGCTGTGGTAAGTGACAAAAGCAAGGACACAGAACAGGGGACAGGGAAGGGTACAAACTGTCACCAGATGAGACAAGAGGTGACATCTCCCATTTCGATTACCTCAACATACTCCTAAAAGATGAGCAGCAGTAAATGGAAAGGTATTTTACGTTTGCTAGGATATACTAGGAAGCTTGTGGTCAACCATTGCATAAATAAAACAAAATTCTTAGGTTTAGCCCCTGGGTCTGTCTTTTTCAGCTCTCAGATGTGTGTGGGGAATTACGCGAGCCTTGGATTTCTTATTCTCCAGGGTGTTCACCGACGCACAGGTCACGCGAGGGCTTTGCTCCCATGAGAAGTACCCAATTCCACGGCCAGCTTCTTCTGATTTTGAAGCAAAGACGCCGTCACACCGTCTCCACCACCCTAATGACATCGAGGATGGGAAATCCCTTTCCAGCATAGCTGGTTTCCCTGTCCATGGAGGAGCTTTTTGAAAAGGTCACTGCTTATTCCTACAAAGCCCACTTCAGACCAGTTGCCTAAAGCTAAAGGGGAAAAAAAAAAAAAACCCACAGTAGATATTGTAGAGATTTCATGCCCTGCGGCTTTCTCCCTGTCTTTCAGACGTTAGCTAAAATTTGTGAGGAAAAATAACTGGCTTTCAAATATACTAGGTAACTATGGAAATAAATTAAGTCACTGACGCTGGCTTGATAAAAAGCAGGCCGCTAACACAATGACGAGCCGGGGAGGGAACCATCCCCACCCCTGTTAACCCTTTCCCAAGCTGCCGGGTTCGTCTGGAATATCCTGGGTCTAAAGATGCAACTACTATGTAAGCCTTACGTTAAGCAAGGGGACGCCATGATGCCTCGTTCTTAACCTGACTTACAGACAAGAGAAATGTAAAGGTGGTTTTCACATTGTTTACCAGCCTGGAACATTCCTTTTATGTGTGTATGTCTAAACTCCACTTGCCGGGCCAAAAGACAACAGGTGTTGCTAGTATAAGTCCTTCTACCCCCTTTTACTCACAACTGCAATCATGAAATGAATACTTAAACTGGAATTATAAAATAAGTCACACAAGCCTCAAAGATGGCAATCAGACCAAGCAAGGCACCCAGAGGCTTTGGAAAGTGCGTTACCGGACGTGTGATCACCACACTCGACAAAATCTAAAGGTCCTTTGCTCCCTATCTGGTCACATCTTATTCAGTCAAAATATAGTTCCCAAAGAGTCAATGAAACAGGAATTACTTGTATCATATTAACAGCCAAATGAGCATTTAAATGCTTCCCAAGAATTGTCATTTTTTATTTTCAGGGTTTGGCATGAGATCCTATCCAATATTTAAAACAGACAGGCAGCCTGCGTCCTGTGTCACCACAAAGCCACTCACTCAGCAGCGTCGTGACCATAAATTATGGGGCCCCAGGTTGTATCATGGGGGTTCGGATTATGACCTGTGTGATGTTGGGTGTCTCATTTCAGAGTGAGTCCCACTTACGGCAAGAAGCTTTAGAAAGGAGCGGCTCCAACCAGCCTGTCTCTATGGAGCTCCCCTCACATCTCTGGGGATGTAGGAGGCCTTTCTTTTCCCCACTATCATTAGCACTGCAGAGACAGTGGGAAGTTGGACCAGCTCACATCACAGGCTGGAAAAAGATATTTTTCTAGGGCCAGGGAGGTGAGGGAGGATCCATGTCCCAAAAATCAGGCTGATTTTTCCTAAACTCCCTCCCATTGGATAAAAATAGCACCCAACAACTTACTGTTTGGACCTTCCCTCATTCAGCCTGCTACACAAGGGAGAGCCCGAGTAGATGCAAAAAAAGCAGATGTTGACCTGCATTGTTTATATTTCGTAGCCAAAGGTACAAACTGTGTAACAGTAAGCAGATGGAAAGAACAGGAAGGAAGGAAGCCATTGGCCAGAGAGTCTGGACAAATGCTTTCTCCTCCTGAGTAGCAAACCCTTTTGCCTATAATATACTAAGACAGGGGCTTCCCTGGTGGCGGAGTGGTTGAGAATCTGCCTGCTAATGCAGGGGACACGGGTTCGAGCTCTGGTCTGGGAGGATCCCACATGCCGCGGAGCAACTAGGCCCTTGAGCCACAGCTACTGAGCCTGCACGTCTGGAGCCCGTGCTCCGCAACAAGAGAGGCCGCGATAGAGAGAGGCCCACGCACCGCGATGAAGAGTGGCCCCCGCTTGCCACAACTAGAGAGAGCCCCCGCACAGAAATGAAGACGCAACACAGCAAAAATAAATAAATTAATAAACTCCTACCCCCAACGTCTTCTTTAAAAAAAAAAAAATTAATTAATACTAAGACGGACCTAAAAGCTTTTGCTAAAGTCTCCTCAAGATCTGATGCTTCATGTTTTAACTACTCCTTAACCAGAAACATATTAACCAAGTGTAAAATGCTATTGTAAACTCACTTCTTTACAACACTGAAAATGTGAGTCACACGTCTTGTTGGTAATTGCGGATGTGATTGGCACAAATGACATCAGAAGGCCATTTGCAATGGCTCACAAAGGAAGAGTCTGTAGAGGGAAATGTATTTATCACTTCTCTGAGCACAGCCGTGGAGTGCCCAGAAATGCTGAAAGTCCCCAAATTCACATCTACTGGGCTTGGAAAATATCAGAAAAAAATTACTTATCATGATCATTTTGGAGGGACAACAGAGTTTGTTGTCCTACATCAATGTTAAAACTTGTCTGCATTTCCACATTACAAGGCAGTGCTAGAAGATGAAGATTATTTTGAAATTTGCTGGAGAGCTGGGAGAAATCAGCTAGGGATTAAAATTTTGCCCTCAATAAGTTCCAAAGTGGATTACGCACCGTACCAATAGACTAAATCTCACAGGTCACTAAAGGAAATTAGTTTTCTCTTGGCAGATAATCTTTTGGGAGCCCCAAACGTGAGCCTTAGGTGGCTGCAATGTCAAAGCATTTGGAGTATTTACTAGGGGAAAGGTCTCACTGGTTTTAAACAAGCTGCTGCCCGGTAGCATAAGCGAAGCATTAAAAACAAGAATGGGATGTTTTTGTAAGCTTTTCATTTGCCACTTACGTTGGGAAGACTGGAACACTCACATCAGTTCAGCCGAGTTTCTAAGTATTACACGGTGCAGCTAGTGACATTCACGTCCAAGTGATTGGCAAGGCGTCATTACAACAATGTCCTCAATTTTCCCAATATAGGATCTGAGCTGTTTGCTTTCTCAGAATACAAAACCCTGAGCTGTTTCCTGTAATTATACCAGATGCATTTTAAGAAGCGCTCTTAGGCTTGAGAAAAGAAAGAAAACCCTGTAACTATGAAGGTCTGTCTGGTTTTCCTCCTGAAGAGCAGAGGAGCTGCCGAATGTCGCCGTGACGACGGTGCCTCTTGGTGGGCTCCCAGTCAGCCCAGCATCCTACGGTAACTTGTTCAGCGTTTTATGCAGCAGCCTGGTAACACTACACAGCAAACTGGAGGCTGGATGTGGCCTGGGACGGTTAAAATGGATTCAGTGGCCCTACTCAGCGCGGAAAATCGAATCACAGAAGTTGAAAATGTGCTTCCCTCGGACTCCCCATGAGTACGTTACCGGCAACCCGCGTGCCAGAGGACAGCTCGTGCGGAGGAGGGCGGATCCCCTCTCTGAGCCCCTGCCAACACCCCAGGCCTCCCACCCCGCCGAGTGGGCCCCGCTCTGAGAAGGGTCCCCTGCCTGGTTTAACGCTTCTGTTGTTGCCATCTTGAAATGCTTAATAATATTTTCATAGAAGGCCCAGCCAGCCCTGCTCCACCTTTCCCAAGGCCAAAGCCTGGTAAATGTACAGACCTCCCTGCTCCCAGCCTGCAGGGGGTGCTGGGCTGACCTGCTTAAAATTGTGCTCAGCTCTCTGACTCTGCAACTTGGCTTCGGAACCTCTAGTGGTTCCCAAGTGCCCCCCAAACAAGCCCCACTCCTCTCTCATCTAGCACATGAGGCCTCTTATAGCTCAGCCCTGCCGGGTCCCCCCCCAGCCCCGGCCTCCTCAGTTCACCCCGCCCCCTCTTTCATTCTCCTTTTTTCTCTAGTCCTTGTCTTGGTTCTTGCTACTAGGCCTGGTTCACAGGTAGGACTCTGGGCACCGCCCCATTTTTCACATTGCTGCCTTTGGGGTCACACTGTTACATAGCGGCCCACCACCACCATTCACACTCTACCAGCTCCCACTCTTTGCAGCTGACACCTCCTCCCCTCCTCTGCTAAGCCCCCTGTCCTGTACTTGGAGTCCCCATATATCAGGCAGAGCTGGCCCACCTCAGCTGTAGAAGAGCAAATACTTTCTGGATGGCCACCAGCAATGGAAATGTGAACAGTTATTCAAAATAATGTGAGTCCCAAAAGACTCCAGAACATTGAGATTAATATAAAGCTAGTTTGGGCAGCTTGAATCATCCAGAAAAAAAGCCTCTTCCCTTTGTGCACATGGATGCGGCTTAGTAAGTGGCAGGGGAAGAACTGGTACACTGCCTAGGACCTCAGTGTCAGCGAGATGTTTCGTATACGCAGCAGGACTACAGGTCATGTGCCACGTTCCCCCCCTGGCCATCCCCACGAGCACTGAGCACGCCAGCCCTGAAGGAAACCATCTCAGCTGTCTATCAGGAAGTGCATGACCACAGGTGCAAGAGAAGAGAAAGCCACATGGTACGTACAATCCCACAAGGATGGTCATGGTGGCAGTGAAAAGGAAGACCAAATGGGAAATCGTGACTGACTAAGGACAGAAACGTAAGGCGGAGGAGACTGGCTTTCTCCCCAGCTTTGGTTTTCCAGATTCTGATCAATGAATGAGAAGCAAAATCCCAGGTGGAAGTGATCTGGAACAATATACATATCAAACTTTTTGACCAAAATGATATAACCCACCTGTTGGTCAACAGTCCTATGAACGGGTTGGTGAGGAGCTGGACGGTGGCTTTCGAGGCAAACAACAGGCCGACCTGCACGTTCTCATTCAGGAGGTCTTTGTCTTCACTGGGACAGTCGGAAGGGGCAGTGGACCTGTTAGTCACTGTGCGCTGCGTGGTGGCCTCATGCAGCAGCGCCCCCTGAAGGCTGCCGGTGCTATTGCCGGCGACCACGGTGGAGTTGTCATAATAGGAGAAGATGTTCTGGAAGCCGCCGAAGGTGGAGGCTTTGAGCACTGGCTTGGCGGTCTGCATTTCTATAGCATCTTTCTCATGCTCGATGCTGTACAAGTAACTTGGGATGATGGGGACTGAGAACAAGAGCAGGAGAGTGGTGGTTACACTGAAACCCTGCCCGGGACCAAAGCCAGCAAAACCGTGGTCTTGTCAAATGCTAAACGAGGCCCAGAGAAGTGGCATGTCTGCCTCGGGAATGGGACCTCCGCGCCGACACTGAACAATTTCACGTTGCTCAGCTCTGCGAACAAAGCCCCAGAGGCTGTGAGAGCTCTCAGGGCAGCTACTGTGCAGACCTGACCCACCCCAGAGATCCCTGTTCTCAAGGGCTTTCCCATTACAGGGCTCCTTCACAGGAATATTTTAGGAAAGCAAGATTCGGTCTGAAGTCTAATCAGTGCTGACCTGGGGTCAACCAGTACTTCTCAGAAAGAGGCTAGAAAGACCTTTAAGTGAATGAATCAAGGAAACAGAAATCTAAATTTCATTAGGTGTCTTAGAAAGGAATAAACCTGCAGGAAGTAATAATTCAGAAATTCTGCAGCAGGCCCACTTCATCTTTCCATTACTTGAGTGGGAAGCTTCAATGTTTCATACAACCTGGAAGATCCAAGACTTTCGTAGAGGAAAAGAAAAACTGATGTACTGGAAGCTTCGGGCATGTGCATCACAGAGCATTCAAGACAAAGGAGTATTCGGGCCCTTGTTACTGAACTCAGATGAGCGCCCCCCGCCCCAGCTCTGATATTCCTGGAAGTGAAACCCTGACTGTGTGATGTTCTGAAAACCATCGAGAGAGAACCTTAAATGGAGAGAAGGGAAACAACCCTTCAAAAAATCATTTTTTATTCATTAAAAATTGGGATATTTTTAAGGAAAAACATGTCAAATCTGTTGCTGTTAATGGTGCTAATTAAGAGAACTGGATGTCAATTATTTAGGTTTTCAAAAATCCATTACAGGAAAAAGATGAAAACCAATGCCGTTAAAATTGCTCTTGATGTGGGTCCTGTTATGTCTCCATGTCAAGTCATCTGTGGAATCACTACCTTTAAATGTCCCTTCCTTTTATGGAGGGAAGGATTTTGACCTGTTCCTTGAGGTGATAGACCACATTATCGACCCACCTTTCCGGGTAGCATAATAATTATAACATTAGTTTGAATCCTGGGACTTGCTCCTCCTTAATAGATTTTTTTTTTTAATCGCGTTGAAAGTGACAAAGGGAAGCAGGAAATTATCAGGAGGAAACATAAGTTCTGCGTTTTATCTGCTGTCACATTTTTTGACCGGACCGCCAGGAAAACGAAGCCACAAACACGGCTACTAGCCTAGACGAGGCAGTCTTGGGGAATGTATTTTTGCAAAACGTCTTCTCGAACTTTCCCGAACCGCGCTCGGGTAAGCGGGACGCCCTGGGAAGGGGTACCCGGGGAGTGGGGGGAGGCGCCCGGTCCGTACGTACCCACGACGGTGAGCAGCATGTTGTCCAGCAGCAGCGCGAGGAACACGATGAACAGGATGAGCTTCCGCGAGTGCCGGCTCTCCTGCAGCCAGCGGAGCAGTGCCAGCTCGCTCAAGGCCATGGCTCAGGGGCTCGGCTGCGGGCGCGGCGCACGGTCGGTCAGGGGCTCTGCCGGGCTGGGGGCTCCCACAACCCCAGGCCCCAGACTTCGCCCGGCCCGGCCGCCAAAGGGGCGCTCGGGGAGCGGCGCGCACCGGGCGGCGCCGGATGGTCCCGGGCGTCCCACCCTCGGCTTACCTTCGGCGAGCGCGTTCTCACCGGCACCTGCGCTCCTTGTTAATAACGCCCGCGAGCGCCGTCTGGGCCGGATCCTGGGCGCCGCCCGGCTCTCCGCCGCCCCCGCGGGTCCCACTTAACCCCCTGCGCGCTCGGAAAGTGCCGCGGGACGCCTGCGCACCGTGCGTTCTGCGCCCCGCGTTTCCCGGGACGCCCTGGAGCCCCGCGCGCGGCGCCTCGGGGGGCTTCCCCTGCCCTCGGCCGGGCCCCGCTCTCCCCCGCGCCCCGGGCGGCGACCCGTCCCCGGCGCCGAGCCCCGCGGGCAGGGAGCGGGGTCGGCGTTACCTCAGGTGGTCTGCGGCTGCCTGCTCCGGCCGCCGTGGGCTCCGTCCGTCCGGGCGGCTCCGGGTCGCAGTCTCCGCCCCAGCGCCTGGCGGCCGCCGCTCAGTTTACCGGCTCTGGCTCTGACGTCAGGGCCGGCGGGGGCGGGGGGCTGGGGCGCCCCGGCCTCCGCCCTCCCGCGCCGTCACTGCGTCGGAGTAGCCACCGCCTTCCTTTCCCCGCCAGGTGCCCGACCAGGTTCTGAGCCCGGATCCTAAGGTCGCCCCGTCCTGAGCAGACCCGAGCACCTGTCCCTGCACTTGGCCGTGAGCCCTGGGAACCCGGGTCCGGGTGAAGTGGATGGGTCGCAGAGGGAGGACGTCAAAAGCCCCAGGCCGAGAGGTCAAGGATCCCAGGGTGAAGGGTCAGGGGCCAAGATAAGGAGTCAGGGATTAGTGGTTTCATCTGGCCCAATTAGGCGCTAAAGCTCTCTTTGAGCCTCCCTGTTCCTGAAATTGGCCGTGAGAACATGAAGGCTAGTGAGTGTGCCAGGGAAAGAGGTCTTAGGGTGTTGGGAGCCGGGGACCGGGGACCGATCTCTTTCCTGGAGAAGCCACTCTGCACCCCACCACCCCTCCCCTCTCCCACCTCGGTATCATGATGCAGGGTGCCACTTGGAGTCTTTGACCATCGGGTCCTCAGGTACCCTCCAGATGGTGATGTGGAAACAGGGGGAAAGGGGACATCTCTCAGTGTCACCCCACAGTGAGAGTGGGGTTCTGAGGGCCCCAGGCCCTGAATCCAGTTCTCATAAAATAGGACCATGTCACCCTGAGCAGGGGACACTGGAGAATAGGTGAGTGCCTGGCGCCTTAGCAAAAGGGCTTACGGGGCAGCTGCCCCAGGCCCTGTGTGCTGTAGTCCTCTCCCCTCGGCGTTTTCCCCAGGGATTCTGGTTAAAAAGATGGTTGAAACAGGCAAAGTGCCTGTGTGTGGCTGACCTGGAGCTGTCATCCTCACTACCAAGGAGTAGCAGCCCGCCTTTGATTTCCAAGTCCCTCCATTTTATAAACAGAAGAGAAACAAACAGACATGCCCCAAACAGAGCTGGAGCTTTGAAGACCCTTCTGGGGGCGGGAGAAGCAGGAGCTGTTTTCTTGGAAAGCCACTTGAAATAAACGTTGTCGGCTGCAGCCTCAGCCGTAGAGTCTGGCCTTGTTTTCTTAATGTTTCCTTGTCAGCTGGAGACTGCTTAGAGCAACAGGGTGATGTGTAGGGCTCCCCACTCTCTGCACCTCCTTACTTCCTTCCCGAAACCCCCCTGTGCTGCCCCCGATGTGAGAAAAATGTTTGGATACGTAAGCAGGTCAGGAACATGCGGACTCTGGGATGTCCCAGGATATGTGCAACTCAAATACTAAACAGGGAGGAGAGAAGGAAAACCACTTAGGAGGAGAGAACAGATGGCAGGGAGCTGTTTCAGCTGGCTGTGAAGCATATCACGTTCATGGGGTGCCCCAAAGTGCCTGGAGTTTCAGAACAAAGACACGGGTCCTGCCCCTGTGCCCCCTGGGCAGAGAGGCATCATGGTCAAGGGCTCTTGTCAGGATGCCTGGGTCCCAGTCCACTACGTCCTTGATTGGTGACCTCGGGCACATTATGTATCCTCTCTGTGCCTTAGTTTCCCCATCTCTGCATTGGGGATGCCAACTGGACATACTGCAGGGTTGTTGTGAGGATTAAGTGGGGATCCACAGTCATCCCTTAACACAGTCCCTGGCACAAAGTGAAATTCGGCATCCACCATTCATCCATCCAACAAATATTTGTTGAGCTTTTAGTACATGCCAGGCACCGTGGTTGATACTGGAGAGACATTAACGGCCCAAAGAGACAAAATCCCCATCCTTGGGGTGCTTACACATTCTGGTAGCAACACCACAACAGTGAACACAGGAAGCCACACCAACTCCAGCCCAGGCAGCTGGAGGAATATGGCACTAGGGAAAATGCCAGCCCCTGTGTTCCCTTCGCCTGATCTCTGCCACCACCCCTAGAGCACCATGGCCTATAACAGTGTCTTCAAACTTCTTGTTGACACCCCCAAAGAGTTTCCAAAAAGATAGGTATGCCTCACACATTTCTCAGTTGACATCTAAAATATTCTTTTATCATAAATTTTAATAGTTTAGGGGTATATTATGTAAATTCACCTTTATATATAAAACCATTATAACTCTCTTTTAAATGTACCCAACGAATTATAAAACTACCGTTTTATAATTAAATTAAATTTATTATTATAATTAAATATAATTATAATATATTTTAATATATAATAAATTTTATAATTATGATTAAATTATAATTAAAACTACCATATTATATTTTAAAATACTAACAAGTTTCTCTTTAACACTCAAAAATTTACATTGTTTCCTTTATGCCTTCAAAGTATATTTTCTTTCTGCTTTCAACAGAATTTTATCCAACTGTAATGTTTTTATTATTTAAATCCAGTATTCACCACCTTATCTATTATATGAACTGCAATAAATATATGAATATGCATTAGCTTTTTAAAATTTTCTTATGGCCATAAAGTTCGAAGTTCTAAGGTTCTCTCTAAAATTGTGTTATTATAACAATTAGTGGTATATAAATGATAACGCCTCAGACATATAATATGAATTTTGATAAATATTAAACACAAAAAGGAACACTGTATTAGAAGCGCATTACCTAATGAGATGGGTGGAGAGAGGATTTTTGGAGCCTTAGAATCTAGAAGAGAAAGTATATTGTTTTTATGCCTCAGAACAATGTAACCCAGTAAAATGGTAAGAGTCAGGTTGGGTGGGAGGTAAGACTTTCCTCATCAACTGAGAGACAGGAGATTGTTGAAGGGGGAGGTGATAAAAGAGAATCCTCGTGTCTCTTCCTGGGTCCATCTCAGCCAGATCAATTTTTAAATACAGGACATATGGAAATTGAGGGTCTCCTATGGCTTGGGAAGTCTTCATACATACCCAGTGTCCTGAAGGAGCCAACCTGGGAGGCCCTGCCTGATCTGGGACTTTGGGACTCTGTAGCCTCTTATTCAACTCAGCCCCTGCCTTTCCCCTCCAGCCACACTGGTTCCTCAGGACCTTTGCACATTCTGGTTCCTCAGGACCTTTGCACATTCTCTGCCTAGGAATTTCTTCCTCTTCTTCTTCTAGTTATCACCTTCTCATTCTTCATTACCAGCCCTGGTACCACTTCTGAGGAGGAGCCACACTTTCATGGACATCCCCCAAGTATCAGACAGGTCCCCTTCTCTTATAAATCTGCGTGGAACTGTTACTTCCTCCGGAATATGTCTGTCCATGAGGAACAATACTCACATAAGTGTGATCAGTTATCTCTGTCTCCCTAGGTTATCAGGACTGGGGATACTTTTCTTGGTCATCACTGAGGTTCCAGAACACAGCTGATGCTCATTAAATACCTGCAAAAAGGATGTGCTCTGGG
This sequence comes from Phocoena phocoena, assembly GCF_963924675.1. Classification (NCBI taxonomy): domain Eukaryota; kingdom Metazoa; phylum Chordata; class Mammalia; order Artiodactyla; family Phocoenidae; genus Phocoena; species Phocoena phocoena. The sequence continues at coordinate 13,457,232 of NC_089234.1, forward strand.
TAAGTCGGGTTCCCTTCTGAGGCAGAGCCATGGGGACCAGAGAGAGAAGCACCGTTGCTGGAAGGCAAAGGTTACACCTCCCCCCACCAGAGGCCACTCCTCTGGGACCAGGCTTTGAGGAAGTCCCCTAGTGAACACAACATTTATTTGCTCTTCCTGGGCACCCAGACTGGTGAGCTCAACCACCTTTTTCAAACACTAGGGGAGGGAAGGTACAAAGGTACCACCAGGGTTGACTTTTTTTCACTAAATTTCAATATTTAGGAAAGGTAAGGCATGGAGCTTTCTGGAACATAGCAGTTATTTGAAATAGGCATTATTTGAGATAAACTAACATGAGTTTAAGCTATGAATGGCAACCTGATCAGGTCAGTTTTACAATTCTGTGAACTGGGGCACGTTACTTAACTTTTATGTGCCTCCGTTTCTCATCTGTTACTCAAGCATGATAAGAGGGGCCCCTGACAGAGTTGTTTTGGGGATCAAGGGAGATGATCCAAAAAAAAAAAAAAAAGGGGAGATGATCCTTGCATAGTCCCTGGCATATAGCAGAGGCTCACACTTTAAGTGTTCCCTGGCCTCGGGGAAAGTGAAAGTGAAAGTGCTGATACGTGGGAGGTGTAGCTGGTCTGTGGGGAAAATCCTCAGATGCTCCCCCAACCAGAGAACTTGGAAGTAATGAAAACAAACTTATGACCTGGACATTATGCTGTGAAATGCAAACAAAGGATCGAGCAGAAATGGACAATAAAATCCTGATGAGACAATGGTTCGTGGGCAGCAAAACCTGATACACTGGTTAACACAGGGGTAGAGAAAGGAGGTGGAGTACCCAGTGGAGAGCCAGGCACAGGGTAGAGCAGGCTGTTCGTAGATAGAGGAAGCCCCAATGGCTCCCAAGCTCATGAAGAGACACTCAGACCCACTAGTGATCAGAGAAATGCCAATTAAAATGAGAGGGAGATGCAGCGCTACACCCATTGGACTGGAAACAACTAGGAAGTTGGGTAAATGCCATATGTTGGTGAAGATGTAAGGAAATGGGGACGCTTTCCTTGGGGGTGGAGTGGGGACTGGTGCAGCCTTTCTGGAGAGCAATCAGGAGTGCTTGGTGGAATTAAGTCAGCATGCACCCTCTGATCCAGTCTACGACTCGGGGAAATCCCTAAAGGGGAAGAACTAGGGTAGGCATCGCAGTGTTTTTGGTGGCAGTGGGAAGTTAGAGGCCACCTCAGTTTCCATCACTAGGGAATAAATAATTGAAATGTGGAGGCTGCTCATGGTGGAGCGCCATGTAGATGGGATTTCCCCGGGTGACTGTGCACAGGTTTTACTAAGTCTTGAGTATGAAGGAAGGAGGAGGAGAGCAAGTTCTTTAACAAGATTGCTTGTTAGTTCAGTAAAAGCTCGCAGAGCACCACTTATTTTGGAGGTTTCATTCCTACTCAAGGGGCCGTATTAAGCCCCTCGGAGTGGGTGCCTTTGTAGAGAAGGGGTCGAGGAGTGAGCATCTGGGATGAAGTGGGAAAGTGGAAATAAACCAAGAAATGGGCCTTGCAAGGACCAATGATGATAGTACACTCAGAGCTAAGACAGATGATCAACTCAACTCCCTGTGCACGTGGTTCCCCCCAAAGCGGGCTGTGGCCTGTGGATGCCTAGAGAAGTCAAAGCCTTTCAGTACAGAGTTGACTGTTCTGAGCGCATAGGCTGTACGTGGGTTTTATCTCCTGGGGCAGGCAGGGCTGTGCTCTGTCTCAAGCCAGACTGACAGGAAATGAGAGCAGATGGAAACCAAGGTCCAGGAAAGAACGGAAAACATCAGAAAAAGTAAGCTCTCTGGCTAAATGCAAAAGACACAGGTGGTTTTCTGTTTTATTTTGTTTTGTTTTTTGCCTTTTCCCTCTTATTTTCTTTATAAGCTTTTAACTGTTTAAAATTGTAACAATTGAGGGATTTATGGCACGGGTAGGTATATTATTTATAACAACTATCACTTAAAGGACAAGGTTGGTTGTGGGGCTATAAAGCAGCCAGATTCCTGTATTTTATGTGACGTGGTATATTATTAACTGTAAATGGACTGTAAAATGTCAAAGTTGTGTATTGTAATCTCTAGGGCAACCACTGTGTAAGTAATACAAAGAAGAATAAATAGCTAACAGGAAAATTAAAATTAAATGGAATTCTGTAAAGTATTCAAATACTTGTAAAAGGCAGGAAAGGAGGAACAGATGAGCCAAAAAAAAAACCCCCAGAGAAATCAAGCAGAAAACAAAAAATAAAACGATAGATTGAAATCCGACTATATTAACAGTTACATTGTGTTCAGGGACACACGATTAAAGGACAGAAATTGTCAGAATGGATTTTTAAAAATATAGTCCCACCTTTATGCTGTCTATAGGAGACTCTTTAAATGTAAAGACACAGGTAGGTTGAAAGTAAATAGATGAAAAAAATACACCATGCAAACTATAAGCATAAGAGGGCTGAAGTGACTACATTAATATCGGATAAAATAGATTTCAAAACAAAACTTTAAGTGGTGACATAAAGAAGGAGATATCATAATGATAAAAGTGATTAATTCAATAGAAGACCTACGAATCATAATGTGTATACACCCAACAGTAGAGCTTCAAAATGTATGAAACAAAACCAGACAGAATTAAAGAGAGGAAAAGACAATTTCACAATCCAAATGGGGAATCTAACACCTAGACCAAAAAATCAGCAACGCAGATGTTCAGAATGATGCCATTAACCACCTTGGTTTAATTGATATTCATTTAGCCTGAGCAAATAGCAGACTTCACATTCTTTTAAAGTGTTCGTGGAAGGTCTCTGCCAGGAGCTATCTCATTCAGAGAGGTTTTTTTTTTTTTTTTTCTCTTTGAAGCCAGCTCTACTGTTGTTGAACACACACACAAAGAGTGAGGACACAGTTGGTTTTAAATGCATTTTATTTTTACTCTTTTCTGAGTTCTTCTGCATACTGCAAAAGCACATTTTCTGTATGAAATTGAACCAAATCTACTGTTCTGGTTTTAAGACAGAATGGCAAAGCAAATGTCAATTTACTTGAAGGAGGCCTTGCTGATGGCCAATGAAATTAAGTCATAGATGCTCTAACTTAATAATTCAATCACTGAATTAACTGGCTTCATGCAGCATTATCTATAAAATGTGGGTCTCCAGCTTTGGCCACTGTGATAGAATCACTAACCTGTCTGAGGACATTTGCTGTAATTACAGGCTGCAGAGGAGCCAGCCAGCTGTGAAGGGTTGTGTTTCATCAGCTTTATGCCTTGATTCTCCACTCTCACCTGGACTTTTCAGTCATCTCCAGTGGCTACTCCGATGGCCACCCAGTCCTCCCACAGTCCACCCTCCTCACCAGCTCAAGGGAGTTTCAAAACACCAGGGTGGTCACGCCACTTATTCCCTGTCTAAACCTTCAGCGGCCTTGCACTTGGGATAATGTCAAATGTCTTCAATGTGGCCCAACGGGAAGTGCCTGGTCCAGCCTCGACCACTCCTCCATCTTCATTTGCCACATTGCTCTTGACTCTGATCTGAAATTGGATTCCCTTATAATTATCTGGGCTCTCACATGGCTTCAGATATCTTTGTGTGTCACGAGGGTCCCAGCATCGCAGCCTGAGGAGCCCTGGCCCGGAGGCCCTTCCCAGCCTGGGTCATGCAGCCTCCACACATCTTAAGCCACTTGGCCCCTGTCTTCCCCCTCCAGCCACAGAGGGCTCCTTTCAGTAGGGTTCCCTGCCTCAGGGCCTTTGCACTCTCCATTCCTTCTGCCTGCGAAGCTCTTCCTCTCCCTCTTTGTCTGATTATCTTTCTCATTCCTAGTCTCCCATCTGTTCATACATCCCGTACTCCTTCTCACCCCAGGGCCTTTGCTCAGGCCATTTATGCTGCCTAGAATGTCCTTCCCTCTTACCCCTTTTAACTAGTTAGCTCCCCCTTAGCCTGTATGTCTCAGGTCAAGACACAGGTAGGTTGAAAGTAAATGGATGGAGAGGTATTTCTTCTCAGGGAAGTCATCCCTGACCCCTATGCATTTTTCCCCTGTACTATATTGATAGGTCCCTAAACCTTTCATTCCCGGTACTTTTCATTATAATCACAATTTTACTGATGAGACTGTAATTAATGTCTGACTTCTGTATCCCTCCGCCAGGCAAGCTGAGGCCAGGGCAGGACCTCTGGCGTCTTGCTCCCCACGTCATCCCCGCAGAGCCTCACACTGCCTGGCACAAAGTATCAATAAATGCAGCTGTTGAGTCAGGTTTCCCTGATCATTTAAGCAGTGAGCGCCCTCTGGGGGTAACTCGAGGAATTGACCTCTATTCTCACAGGCTGTATAGAGACAGCAAAGTGCTATGCCCAGTCCAGCTCATGTGCCTTTGCAAAAGTGACGTCCTTCACCTGCACTGTTCACCCTCTTTCTCCTACCTACCCAGCCCCTGCCTCCTCCTACCTGGTTGGGTTTGAAAAACCTTTTTCCCACCATCCCACCAACTCACCAAAAGACCCACTCAATTTATGATCCCATAAGGAATCGCCATCTCTGCTTGTGTAACAAGCCTCAAATAACAGTCATTTCACGCCCCCTCGCTCCCCAGCAGTTACCCGCAGCCATCCCGCGCCCACCCCCAGCCGCCCAGCCTCTGTTCCTTCCTGACTCTGAGTCTTTGCTTAGGCAGATCCATCCACATAGAATGCCCTAGGGAAGGGGAGCCCAGCCAGAAGCCAAACGCCCAGATGTCATCACATGGTCACGTTTCCACCATCAAAGCTGAAGGCTCACGGCCATGGGACAGGCGTCCTCTAACTCTGTAGAACGGCTCCTCTTTCCTTTTCAGACCCCCCCCCAACCCCAGTCACCACCTCCTGCACAAGCAGCCTCTCACCCGCTCCCTGGCACCAGGTACTGCCTCCAATCCATCGGTGACTCAGTGGATCTCAATGAACCACTGCTTCCAACGAGCCCCTCCCCAGCTCAAGAGCCTGAGGCGGCTCGCTAACGCTCCTGTCTAAACCCTCCTGCCTACGTTTTAGGGTGGTCCGCAATCCACCCACTGCACCCCCAGCTCCCACCCTCTGCTCTAATCACAGTGGCCTCCTCGGTGCCCCAGCAACAGACATCATTCACATTCTCCTCATATCCCTCTGACTGCAAATCTTATTCCTCACCCGAGAGCCCAACTCATGTGCTCTGTCGTCACAAAGTCAAACCTGGGATGACCCACAGCCCGCCCTGGGCCGCTACCTCCAAGAATACACAAAGCCCTGATAGCCTGTCCCCCAAAGCATTTACCAGCCAGTGCTCTTCCGCAGTAGGTCCATCTGGGCTCGTTCTTTTTTTTTTTTGCGGTACGCGGGCCTCTCACCGTTGCGGCCTCTCCCGTTGCGGAGCACAGGCTCCGGACGCACAGGTTCAGCGACCATGGCGCACGGGCCCAGCCGCTTCGTGGCATGTGGGATCCTCCCGGACCGGGGCACGAACCCGTGTCCCCTGAATCAGCAGGTGGACTCTCAACCACTGCGCCACCAGGGAAGCCCTGCGCTCATTCTTTTTCTTTTTTCCACCTGGGTCATTCGCCCCTTGATGGCAAGGGAAGCAATTCCTTCCTCTCTGTCTCCCCCAAGGATGGCTTGCGCTGTGCACTGTACAGAGTAGACCCCTGGGACCGGCATCAGATGCACAATGAGGTGCCTTCTGCCTCCGTGTGCTCATGGCACAGGCAGAGTGGATGGGCCGGGTAGACCTGCCCTGTCCAGTCCAGGAGCCACTCACCACCCATGGCCACAGAGCTCCTGAAATGCCACAGGCCGAAGCGAGACGTGCTGTAAGTATAAAACCTGCTGTATAGCACAGGGAGCTCAGCTTGGTGCTCCGTGATGACCTAGATGGATGGGATGGGAGGGGATATATGTATACCTAGAGCTGGTACACTTCATTGTACAGCAGAAACTAACACAACATTGTAAAGCAATTATACTCCAATAAAAGAATATGAAAAAAAATACACACGGAGTTTCAAAGACTTAGTATGAAAAAAATGTAAAGAGTTTCACTAATGTTTTGTATTGTTACGTGCTGAAACAATATCTTAGATACATTAGGTTAAATAAAGTATATTATTAAAACTAATTTCACCCGTTGCTTTTTACTTTTTTAAAACATGGCTGCTAGGAATTAAATTACCTACATGGCCGGAGTGTGTGGCTCACATTCTATTTCTGCTGGATGGTGTGGGGATAGAACATCAGTGCTGGAAGGGGCCTCGGACGTTGTTGAGTCTAATGGCTACCTTTTCCACGCGAGAAAGCAGACTCAGAGAGGGACAGAGGCATGCCCAAAGCCACACCACGTGTGAGGTCCAGGCAGTGAGGACTAGAGCCCTGCTTCCTGGGCCTTCATGGTTTGGGGACAGCTGGTGTGCGACACTGGAGGGGCCGACAGGTGGGTGCCCACAGGCAGCCCTCAGCAGCAGAGGGTGTTAGAAGGGGCTTGGGAGGCTTCCCCCGCCCACTCAGGGCTGTCTTTGCCCACTTGCTATGCTGACCGCATACCCAGACGTCCGCAGGGCAGGAGATTTTAGTGGATAATCAATAGTCCAATAGGGCCGACTGCAAAGCCCCAAACCTAATTATTTTGTTCAGAAACTTGTCTGTAACTAAAAGGCATCTGAGAAATCACTGTCACCATCTCTGAGGGGGAAGAGAAATCCAGTCATTATGTCCAATTGGATTTACATTGACTGTTGTCTTGTTGTAGAAGATGTTGTCTCCCTGCAAAACCAGTATTTGGGTGCCACAGGGACACACACACACACGTACACACTCACACACACATACACATGTATACATACGTACACACACTCACACACATACATACACATAAGCACACACACACGGGAGAGCTGTCCCTTTTCTAGAAGCCTTTGGGAAGGTTCTGGTCCACCGTTTTTGCACAGGTGGCCAGAGGTGCTGTTACCTGGGTGACTTTCTGGGTCTTATTTTTGAGGTTCCAGATTTTGCCACCCTAATTCCTCTGAGGAGAGTAGAAAACAAATCCCTTTAAAATGGCAGCATGGGGCTTCCCTGGTGGCGCAGTGGTTGAGAGTCCGCCTGCCGGTGCAGGGGACACGGGTTCGTGCCCCGGTCCGGGAGGATCCCACATGCCGCGGAGCGGCTGGGCCCGTGGGGCATGGCCGCTGAGCCTGCGCGTCCGGAGCCTGTGCTCCGCAACGGGAGAGGCCACAACAATGAGAGGCCCGCGTACCGCAAAAAAGAAAAAAAAAAAAAAAAATGGCAGCATGAATAGCTTCTGCAACCCCAGGCATTTGCCGAACCCCCTGAATGAGAGAAAATATTTAGGATGAGAAATCTTTTGAAAATTAGTTAAGACATTTGCATGTCAAGTCACTTAGGTGACTTTAGAATTGCAGTAGGAAAAATCTGGAAGCTCCTGATTGGCTGCACACGGGGGACTGTGAAAGTAAGTGGTGGTCACCCTTACAGTGAAATACCCAGTGGCCACTTAAGAAAACGAGGTAGTGCAAGGTTTACCACGGAAAAGTATCCAAGACATTCTTCATTCTTTGATTTGTGAAATCATATATCACAGGATAGCGTGTCTGCGATGATTCATTTAGGAAAACAAGTGAACTTATCAAAAAGGCTATAAATACATGTACTCATGCAAAATGCAGACAGATACTGTACAGTCAATACGGTACTGACTGTATTTAGTTCCAGGGACTGAAAATAGTGTCGGGGGAGGGAGAGTAGGAAGGTGAAGATTTTTACTCTCCACCGGTAACTTTATGCCCTTGCAATTTTTTTGAAGTGTTATTTACCAGAAGCTTCTAATGCTTCTTTCTCATATCTTTATTATGGGATATATCATATATACAGAAGAGGGCACAAAATATATGTTTACAGAGTAAAAAATTACTGTTCACTGAGCCTCATGTGACCCCACCCGGGTCAAGATATAAAACACGGCCGGGGGCTTCCCTGGTGGCGCAGTGCTTAAGAATCCGCCTGCCAATGCAGGGGACACGGGTTCGAGCCCTGCTCCAGGAGGATCTCACATGCCGCGGAACAACTAAGCCCGTGCGCCACAACTACTGAGCCTGCGCTCTAGAGCCCATGCGCCACAACTACTGAGTCCGTGTGCCACGACTACTGAAGCCCATGCGCCTAGAGCCCATGCTCCAGAACAAGAGAAGCTACTGCAGTAAGAATCCCACGCACCGCAACAAAGAGTAGCCCCCACTCACCGCAACTAGAGAAAGCCCGCGTGCAGCCTTGAAGACGCAATGCGGCCAAAAATAAATAAATAAAATTGTTTTAAAAAACCCAGCCGGAAGCCCCGGAGCTTCTGGGGTTCTTTCCTCCATCACAATAACCTCCTTTCCCCTAGAGTTCTTGACTTGTTAGGTTTTCTGTTCCTTGCCCTTTTTACAATTCTACCACCTATGGCATTTTCCTAAAAATATAATTGAGGTTTGCCTGTTTTTTATCTTTTTATAAGTGGAATCATCCTGTAGGTGTTCTTTCTCTATCTGGTTCCTTTTCAGTCTCACCAATATCACTGGTGAGGTTCATCCACATGATGTATACCTAACGTTCATTCCTAATCACTGCTGTATAGTATTCCGTTTCAGGACCATATCGCAATTTCTTTGTTCCTTCTGTGGATGGACATTGTGGTGTCCCGCATTTGTTATTAGCAGTGTTGCTGATAACACACTGGAAATGTGTGGCCCGAGTTTCTCCAGGGTCTGTGCCTGGGAGGGGAACTGCTGGATCATGGGATACCCACAGCTTCACCCTTCCCAGCAAATGTCAAATGCTTTCTAAAATAGTTGCATGAATACATATTGCTAATTTTTAAGGGTTTTTTTTTAAGGTCTTTATGCAACTGGAAAATGAGAAGGTGAAATGGGTTGTAAATTGTGTGCCGACCGACCAGCCTGCTTCAGATCTTGACACGGCCCTTTCTCTCTGTTCTCCACAGCTCACATCTCCCCAAAGATGAGGGAGGGGCTGGTTAGCGGGATTGCTGATGACACTGAACAGCACACATCCCCAGAAGGAAGGGATTCCCCAAAGCTGGTAAAGCCGAGAGGCCGCTAGCCTACATGCCCAGCAGCAGACAGTCCATCCTCCTGTCCGTACTGCAAGCCCACCGTGTGCCAGGACCGTGCAGAGCACCTGAGTGCCTCTGATCTCCCAACGGACCCCGCAACGATCAGGCAAGAGAGCAAAATGTCAACAGTCCCACACAGTGGGGCAACTTTACCAAGTTCAGGGTGTTTAAATAGAAGCTGTTCCCCCATCCAAAACCTCTCCTTGTTCTTTGCATCAATTTGGCCTTCAGAGAGAAGAGTAACCAAACATAAGATGACTCAGCCTAAGGGTGACAATACTGGCAAGACCCTCCAGTGGGCCCAGGCAGCATGATGGCTCTAAGTGGGATTGGCTGGGCCATGTGACTGGCTTTGGGGAAAGACTCAGGTCGCCTTTGTAATGGGGCCTGGTGTCCCTCAGTCACCTGTCGGGAAGGAGGAAGGGTGGGTGATGGAAAGGGAGGGAAGGAAGGTGGCAGAGGGCGCGCTCTGCCCACTGGGCCCTCCTGCATTTCGGGAGCAACCCCAGGAAAGGTGCAGGGTGGGGTCAGGGCCCAAAGAATAAGTAGCACCAACAGGGCCCCAGCACCTCATCTACTAACATTTCTTCAACAAACATCCTGCCCTAAGAACGCACAGTCCAGCTGGACAGAGAGGACGACACAGACCTCAGTCACGGGGTAAGTGTGCAGAGGCCAGCAGCGGGCAGGGGAAGGGGGGAGGGCCAGGGCGGGGCCTCGAGGTGGGATCCAGAGTCTGAGAAGGCAGATGCCTTAAGAGCGAAGCCCTGGGTCTACTCAGAAGGAAACAGAATGGGATTCTCTCTCTTTCCACCAGGATCCTTACTTTGTTCAAAATGAAGGCAGGATGTTGTCATCCCAGGCAGGTTTACATCCTAAATGCACCTCCTTCTGTGGTCTCTGTGTGGCCAGACAGCCTGGAGAACCTGCAGTCTCCTTAGCCTCTACATCACAGAACATTCCACCTGGAGAGAGCCTTAGCGAATCCTCAGCCGGTGATTTTCATTCCTAACCCTCTCTCTCTCCTCTCTCTCTCCTCTCTCTCTCTCTCTCTCTCTCCTCTCTCTCTCCTCCCTCTCTCCTCTCTCCTCTCTCTCTCCTCTCTCTCTCTCTCTCTCTCTCCTCTCTCTCTCCTCTCTCTCTCCTCTCTCTCTCCTCTCTCTCTCTCTCTCTCTCTTTCTCTCTCTCTCGTCTTAAGTTATGGATGTCTTTCTTCAAACAAAATGTTATAGGGAAGCAGAATATATAAAACAGAGCAAAGCAAAGCTACTCAGGCCAAAACAGGGGTAAGTGGCTGGAACCTTTGCCTGGGCTTCAGAAAACTCTGTATGAAAACCCCTGGGCTACTTCAGTCCCCTTGTACTCTAGGGAAACTGAGGCACAGAGATGTGGTCCTTACCATAAGCTCTAAGAAAGCAGAGACCGGTTGGTCTTGTACCACACTGAATCCCCAGCATCCCAACCCCACCCCAAGTCCTAGCACATAGTAGATGCTTAGTAAATATTCATTGGATAGTGACATACAAGCAATGCTGACTGTCTCTGCAGGGTCATCTGTTTTCCTACACATGAAATTGCTTTCCAACAAGACTAAAGGGAGGCTTGAACCTCAGAGAGGCCCCTTAATTGCCCATGTCTTGAATTTACAGCATTTGAAAGGGTTTTATTCTCTGATCTAAATGGCAAGAACAAAAGCAGAGCAGTAGAGCCCAGGAGGATGAAAAGAAGCTGTAATTTGCATCCAAGATGGAGGTGCCCTTTGTTATCCCAAGTCAACTTCAAAGTTCTCTGCTGAACAGATAGATGCACATCAGTCACCATGGCAACAACCAAGAAGCCCAACCCGCCCAACCCTGACAGCCCAACTCCAGGAAGCTGGGGATGGGGGAGGAGACAGAGGGACTACAGTGGGTGGGGAGTCCAAGTACCCATTCAGCCTGGCCCCTCTGTCACCCAGCTCTCTTACTGCTTCTCTGTTGAGGGAGGGGGCTCTGGGTCACCAGCTCCACCTCAACACACATGAGCACCTGCCACGTGCCTGGGCATCAGAAGTGCCCTCCTGAAGAGCTATACCTCAGTGTCTGGCACACGGTTATTGAACAAAAGCTTGCGATGCGTAAATAAATGAAGAAGCAGCCGAAGTCACCTGGCCCCGCCTGAAATCGGCGGCATCAGAATCGCTGGGAGGTACACTCAAGACTGGGGAGCTCCTTGAAAGCTGTACACATGCCTCTCAAGTTAGAGCAGGAGAGAGAAGAAAGCGGAGTCAAGACAGCCTCACAGGCATGTGGCTTGAGCTACTAGCAGGCTGGGGCTGCCACTCCCCAGATGCATGGGGTGGAGCAGGGCCCCAGGAGAGGTTAGAGCTCTGTCCTGGATTTGTCCAGGGAGAGGTGCTGGGGAAGCAGTCGTGAGTCTGCAGTTCTGGGGAGAAGCCAGGACTGGAGATGGTGTTTATATCCATCAGAGTGGATGAGACCGAAGGGAGGGAGTGGAGACAGGGAAGAAACGACGGGTCCAAGGTGTAAGCCCTGGAGCCCAATGAGGAGGGCCCAGCAAAAAAACGTGAGCCATCAGAGAGAGAGCATCAGGCAATGTGGTGTTGTGGGAACCAAGAGAAAGAGACAAGCGCAGGCTGGGGAAGAAGGATGCAGTCATGCCTGGAGACCTCAGGGTACCGAGTGGGGAGCCAAGGAAGAGTGCCTCTGCCCCACGCGTGCCGGGGTGTTAGCCACTGAAGATGCCCCACCTGGCTGGGGACTACCCATGCTGCCTGGGCCCACAGGATTGGGACCACCCTAGAATCAGCAGGGGCTCACTGAGTGACCTGCAAGCTGACTAAATGCATCCTTTTCCCCAGTCACAGTGGGAGTGGGGGAGGGGTGCTGGAGAAAGCAGAAACATGGCATTTTCTGCCTCCTAATCATAGTAATGGAGACAGCTAGGATTTTTTTAGGCGCTTGTAAAGCCGGGCACTGGGCTACAGCACTTCACATGGATTATCTTGTTTGATCCTCACAACAACCCTTTGAGGTAGGTACTACTGTTATGTCGACTGGCCAGGCTGCCCGTCTCCACAGGCAAAGGCCTTAACCACTCCCCTGCACTGTCTCTTCCGGGTCAGCACACTGAGGGTGCCCCCAGGGAAGTTTCTGGTATCTGAGTACCTTCCTCTTGATTCTAACAGTCACCTTCTTTGGGGGCATGTCTGGACAGTGGGCAGTCTTACCACCTGGCAGAAACCAGGGCACTGCTCTTGTTAGTTTGTGGCTCCACTTAAGGTTATTTACTGTGTGCCTGTGTGTGCACAGGCTGATGTGGCCAAAGGGGATCCAGATAGATGCACATCAGTGCATGTGGCCGATGGCAGAGTGGCTGGACCTCTGTCTGGGGAGGACACTGGGTCAGCAGGAGGCTGGCTGAAGGAGATGGACAGCATTTCCTCCTGCTGAGTACCTGTCAGCCAGGGGCAGGTTTGTGGATGTTTATTCAATTTAAGGGGCCCTCTTTAAGAAAAAAATACAAAATTGCCCATTCAAAACTAGGTTTGAATATGAATACTTATCTAGAATGAGAAAAAATAACAAATTAAAATGCCAACAAATACAAAAATGTACAAGTGCGTGACCACACTGTCAGGGTGGAGGCAAGCAAGGACCCTGAGCATAAGCTTCGTCAGTTTCCAGGTGAATCACCTCTGCCTTTGACACACTGACCTCGATCAGAGTCAGTGGAAGTCTCTGATCCTTTGTTTCAAGCACCACCTTCTGGGGCTTGGCCTGGTCCACCCTGAGGCAGGAGATAGATGGGCTCCAGGCTAGATATTTACAACTGGCCTCCTGTTCACACCTCCTGGGGTGAGAAGAAGATGGGCTCCAGGCCGGACATTCATTACCAGCCCCCTGTTTACATTTCCTGAAGCAAGAGACAAACGGACTACATATTTATGACCGGACTCGTGTCTATATTTTGAGATCTGCACCTCGATATAAAAACCAGTAACAGAAATAGGGTAAATAACCGAACACTGGACATTTTTATGGGAGGGACAGAGTGGGCCTAAACCCTGTTAAAAGATCAAGAGGTCAGGGCTTCCCTGGTGGCGCAGTGGTTGAGAGTCCGCCTGCCGATGCAGGGGACACGGGTTCGTGCCCCGGTCCGGGAAGATCCCACATGCCGCGGAGCGGCTGAGCCCGTGAGCCATGGCCGCTGGGCCTGCGCATCCGGAGCCTGTGCTCCGCAACGGGAGAGGCCAGAACAGTGAGAGGCCCGCGTACCGCAAAAAAAAAAAAAAAAAAAAAAAAATACATTTCCCATCCGTGGGGCAAGGGAGACATTGCACATGTGCAGAAAGGCTTGGGGGTCAAAAAGGAGGGGGCGCCACCCCATAATAGGTGATGCTAAGGCCATCCCATAGGCCTCTGGGCTGTAATCCATCTTGGAAAAATGTTGCGCACGCGTGTTCGGGAGGATCCTAGGGCAGGGCAGGTGCGGAAAAAGAAACCAGATAATTGGCCCGAGGTAAACAGAGACCCGGAAGGAACTGCCCTATGTAAGTGACTTACCCGCCTCTTCACTGCTCTCCTCCTCATTGGGGGGACGCCCACACCCTTGCTCTCCGGGTGTGCATCTCTGCATCTCTGCCCTGCTTCTGTCTTAACTAAACTGTTTCTCTGTGTGCTCTCCCACTTGTTTTGCTGTGTCTCTAATAATAAACATTGTACCTGTTCTTACAGTTCTGCCTCTGTGAGAGGCATTTTTCACCGGGGGCAAGAGCCAGGGGGTGTGGTGGCTAAGATGACTGGTTTTCATCCAGGCGACCCAGGTTCAATTCCTGGGCAGGGAATTAAGATCTCCCTTCACGCCGCCACTCACTACTGCCTCTCCCAGACCAACCCCAACTGCGGAGGGGACACTGTTAGGGAAGGTTCCGGCAGTTCTGAGCAGAGCCCACCCCAGTGGTCTGGCACAAGTGTTCAGGGACAAAGGCTCTGATCTGAGCACCAATATTTACCTTCTCTGTAGATTAGTCATAGGGATTTATTCACACCACGGATGTATACCGAGTACCTACTACCCGCCAACACAATGCCAGGGCCATTTCACCGTGAACCCCTCCAATATAGCTCAAAGGTTTAAATGTGTAACATGGACAGAGAGCCTGGCACGTATTAGTTGCTCATTAAAGCTTCTTCCCATCTACTAGGCACCCTCCCAAGCTGAGGCCAAGGTCAGAGCAATGCATCCAGCAGCCTAGGAGCCAGTCTCCTAGGCAATCAATCCTACTTCCCACCCATTAAAGCAGCAGCTACTCAAACCCTGGCTGTGGGATGGGCGTGGGGGGCGAGGGGGGCCGGCGTGCGGGTCAGCAGGACCACGGGGGCTGCCCAGGCCAATCCTCTCCTCTCTGGAGAGACCCAGAAGCAGGGTCACAGCCAGGACTGGCACTCCGGCCAGGTCTTCTGTCTTCTAGTCCCTCTGTCCCCAGCAGTCCTCCCAGGAAGCACTAGGCCTCCTCAAGCCCCTTCCAGTTAGAGCATGCCTGGCCCTGGGCCTCTCCACCCTCCCACTTAGGACGGTGCTTCTCAGTGAGAATCCCCCTCCACAGCTGAGAGACAGAAAGTGAACCACAGCCCCCAGCAGCAGCCATTCTTGGGCATCACTCCCAGGGCCTCCCACCCAGCAGATTTCAGGTGGGACAGGGCACCTGCACATTGTAGAAACTTCCAGGTGTCTTTCTTGCAAGCTCCATGAGGTCCAGAAGGCCCTGCTCTCTCTAACGAGGCTGGTGGATCTGAGAAGCATCCATGGTGAAAGGGAGCTAATGGCAGAATTACTGACAGGGTGTCACCTGTCAACTGGCTGAGACTCAAATGGTAACATTTCAGGCACTAATAGGAGCTTGGCAGGACATGTGATTTGAGAGATGCGGGACAGCCGTCCAGGGTGCCCCCTTGAGAGGGATGCTCTGAGGACGTGGTCCGAGGCGTTGCTTTCCCGGGTGTCCGCAGCGAGGACAGGGACCCAACGCTCTCCTTCCCAGCGCCCAGGGACCCCTTCCTCCGAGGGCCCAGGCTACGGATGCGCCACCTGCTGGCCTCGAAGCGCGGGGCCCGCACGGTCTGGCAACGCCCACCTGGTGGCCACTTGGGAAAGGACCCAGCTTGGGGTCCGGATGTGGCCGGTGTGCGGTTAAGTGGTGGCTGCCCTCCTTGGCATTTGTGCACCTAAGTCTTGCCCAGAGTTCTCCTGTATGTGGCAGGCACTGCGGAGTACAGATGGGAGGATTAAAAGAGAGAACAATGGTGGTGAAAAAGACAATCATTTCATTCGGGCAGCTCTGAGTTTGGAGAGGCCTTAGTTAAAATCCTATAACAGAGGAAGGGGTGACAGTGGATGCAGTGGGTGCATAGGGGAGACCAGGAGTCAGGGGACACTACCCAGAGGAGGGGACATGTGTGCTGAGTCATGAACCCAAGGCTTCATCAGTCCTACAAGGGAGAAGGGCATTCAGGCTGAGAGAGCAGCTAGAGCAAAGCTCTCAACTCTGACCACACACTGGAGTCGATCGCGGACATTTTTTTCTTTTTTTTGCGGTACGCAGGCCTCTCACTGTTGTGGCCTCTCCCGTTGCGGAGCACAGGCTCCGGACGCGCAGGCTCAGCGGCCATGGCTCACGGGCCCAGCCACTTTGCGGCATGTGGGATCTTCCCGAACCGGGGCACGAACCCCGCGTCCCCTGCATTGGCAGGCGGACTCTCAACCACTGCGCCACCAGGGAAGCCCATTCGGGGACCTTTTAAATGACTTCTGAATCTCAGGGGGAGAGAGATGGGGAGACATATGAATTCTTTGAAGCCCCCAGGTGTCAGTGTACAGGCAAAGCTGAGAACCACCAAGCAAAGGCTTGGAGGAATGAGTTTACATTCCTGCCCAGGGGCATGGGAATAAAAAGCCCGAGGTAGATGGAATGTGGGGTGTGCAGGGCAGAGATGCAAGAAATGAAGAGCAGGAAGACATGCTGGGCCATTTCCTCAGAACCACAGAAGAATAACCAGTAGCAAATGACAGTGACCTTCAATTTACACAATATGTGTCCCTGACAAACTCCATGTTTGCATTTGAACAGGACTCTCTACTGCCTTGGGAAGGGAGGGGCTGAGAGATTGAATACCACCTGCTATTACCTCCATGTTTCTGAGGATATACCTATTTTTGCAATCCTCTTTGAGCCTGGAAAACAGCAAGCACTCAATGAACGTTTACCAAACTGAACTTCGAATCTGATCCTGTGCTCTCGCCTGAGCGGCCAGTCTTGATTGCCTTTGGGTTTGAGGGGCTTTGATGCACTGAAACTGGGCGCCTGTGACTTCAGGGTTGTCGAGAAACTCCACAGAGACCCTAGTCCCAGTGGCTGCTGCCTGAAATCCCATGTCTTTCAGTGGTTCTTGTTCACACCGTGTCAATTCCATTTCCTGAGGTAGGTCTTAAAGAGCTGAGGGAGCAAAAAACCTAATAGGTTTGGGGAAGAGGAAGGAAGATCCAGAAAGGAAGGCCTGCAGCCCCCTCTGATTGCTGACTTCCTTTCTTTCCAAACTGGAACCTCCCGGCACTTTTCATTGGTTTTTGCGATTTTTGTTCTATACCCTGGAGCAAAATTCACCATTTACCCCGGAGCTGACTGATTTGGCCGATCACAGGACACAAGCTGATTTTTCCAAGATTCTCTCAAAGAAGCATTCAAGAAACTTTGATTCTCTCCAATAAGACATTTCTAATAACTGACTAGGGAAACAGTGCGACTCTTGTAGTACTACGTGCGAGGGCCAGCCAGTTCATACACCAATTTGGTACATCCTCTCCCAGGCTGGGGTCCCCAGCAGTGACTCTGAGACAAAGCTTTGTGTGCAAGTGGGTAATCTGGGGGTGATCTCAAGAGGAGGGGAGATAGGAGACAGAGAAATGAAGGAAGCCACACAGGGTGGACTGTTGGGCAAGTGAGGCTCGACTCCCCTGGGGGAGACGGTGTTGAACGTGGCACAAGAAGCTGGGGCCACACATCCACCCACTCCCATCGGTCACTGGTTCAGGGCTGCTCCCAGGAGCGTTCATTCCTTGGCACTTCTAGCCTGCCCTGCGCATGCCTATGCTTTAGTGGCCGGAGAAAGTCCTCAGGCAAAGGGAACTGGAGTAACAGGCCATATGGGTGGGGTACTTACAGCATCTGCCACACAGATGCCCCATTCACAAGCCAACTCATTCACGAACAGGTCACGAGTACAGCCACCAATGAGTGCCAACCCTTACACGTACCCATGCACTCACATAAGCATCAATACTTTCACATGCCAGCTCATTCAGGAGGTGCGATCACGTGCTGCTTGGTGAGAACACTGGTCTGCACCGAATCTGGCAATCAGGAACTATCCCAGGCCCCTGTGAACACAGGTGACAATTCCTCTCAGTGCCAGCAGTGTATGTTACAAGGGCTGGGATTGGGCTGATCCCATTCATGCACTCATCCAAGAAAAGAGGTGGTTCAGCCTAGCTCTGTTCCGTCAAGGGTAAGTGGGGAGCAGCTCAGGAAGATTTTAATTCAGCTGAAAGTACAAATTGCAAAAACAATTTGTAAACAAAAGGTAAATTTTTTCTCATGTTGCAAGAAATCCAGTGACATCTGTAAGGTGGTTTCATCTACATTAGGTGGGGCTTTTGAAAAATGAAGACAGGGCAATTAATTGAACTTTGGAGGATGGTGACAGATTTTGTCTAATGTCCTGATAGGAAGGGCATTGGCCACATCTCTGCAGGGCCTCGAGACTGAATTCAGCTGTCATGCAGGGTGTGACTCTGAGGCCTCAGGTGACAGGGTGCAGTGCCACCAGCTCTAACTACACTGCCCCAAAAGGCAAGACAACCAGCTGGGCCAGCATCATCACACGAGAGTCGATGGAGCCTTCACTTTTTAACAGGATTGTAACACTTTCCATTTGCAAAGAACAGCATGACATTTCTGTAGATGTGAATCAGACTGTTTTGCACCAACTTGAAAGCCATGCACACAATCTCCATCCCAACGATGATATAAATGGAGAAGAACAAGAAGTGAGGCTGTTCGAAAGCAATGTCCCCAAACCCAATGGTGGTCAGTGTGACGAAGCAGAAATAGAAGGCATTTTCGAAGTGAGGCTGCTTCTCCCAGATGGGGAGGATGGCAGCTGCACAGGAAATGTAGGCGACGACCACGAGGGCGATGATGGGGAGGGGGGATGTCCAGCCTCTCCTCCTGCCGCCCCGCCTCATCCAGGTTGTTGATGATGGAGTACGAGAGTCTCCCGAACACCAGCTCAAGACACGAAGAGCTCCCCTCCATGGCCTGAGGGGGCACCTGCAGTGTGTTCCCTTTCTCTCGTGCTAGAAGTCTCTCGAACAGCTCCATGTTGCTGCTTGGGATTGAGGGGCCAGGTTTGGGGCCCGGGAGCTCTGGGTCGTTGATGGCAATCCTCGGGATGGCTTCGTCTACGGGACTGATGTCAGGTCTTCTTTCGCAGGGGGGTCCGGAGCGCCACTTGGGAAGGGGAGGGGGGAGGAAAGGAGTTTTTGGAATTGGTGGTAGGACATGGATAAGATGGTTGCCAGGATGTCGCCTGTGTCTGAGAGGACCAGGAACATCACGGGGACGCCAAAGAGAGCACAGAGCACGCACAGGTGCTTGCCAAGCCTGGTGACAGGGTAGGTGTTGCCGTAACCTGAAAAGGAGGACAGAGCCCGGGATTGTCGGCTGCTCTCCCCACTCCCCTGCTCAAAAAACTTTAAAGAGACCTTCTGCCACTTCCTCTCCCTGGCATATGACATTTTACACAACATGTTTAAAAATATTCATCTTGGGGCTTCCCTGGTGGTGCAGTGGTTGAGAGTCCACCTGCTGATGCACAGGTTCGTGCCCCGGTCCGGGAGGATCCCACGTGCTGCGGAGCTCCGTGAGCCATGGCCGCTGAGCCTGCGTGTCCGGAGCCTGTGCTCCGCAACGGGAGAGGCCACAACAGTGAGAGGCCCGCGTACCGCAAAAAAAAAAAAAAAAAATTCATCTTAAAACATTCATCCACTTGTCTGACATTAGGTCTGCTTTGCTGGGGGAACAGGCGGTGAAACCCAGCTTCTCTTTAGGATAAGGGACGACTCATGTCCAGATCTTTGACCAGAAATGTCCTTGGCAGGAGACAACCCCGTGTTTGGGAGGAGCTGACTGCCTCGCATTTTGCCACTTCTGAGCATCTGAAGGAGGATGGGCCTAGCTCACCTGGAGGGATAGGATGAGCACAGGTGACAGGATGTGCGGGCTTTGCAAACACACCCATCACCTCCATCATCCTCCATGAAGGCGTCAGTTTTTACGAAGCCACGCTTGTCCTTCCTGGGATGTCTGGGCCTCTATATATTAGGCAATTATTATGTGCCAGTGGTGTGTACAGCAGTACGCACGGTATTTGGGACGGTAGAAAGCTGGACGGTGACTAAAATACAATCGCTGCCCTCAGAGCCATTTGTGACTTAGTGGGTCAGACGTGTTCATAAACGAGAGTGAAATGTTGAGGACCCCAGCATCTAGAATCTTATCAACCTCGTTTCCAATTCCAGCTCTGCCATTTACTAGAAAGTTACATGACTGATCACATTTTCAGATGTCTTATCTGTAAAATGGGCACGATAATACCTGCTTTGTATATGGACCAGCTGAAAGGATTACAAGAGACCAGCACCTCACACACAGTGTGTCGTTCTCAGGAGGTTGGTGCCCTCATTCTAATAGCTGTTTTTTTGAGCATCTACTGTGGGTTGGGTATTAACCAGTCTTCATCGGTAAGTATTATCACCATTACAGATGGGGAAACTGAGGCTCAGAGAAGTGAAGCGACTTAGCCAAGAGCATACGTGTGATAAAGTGTGGAGTTGGGGGTCAAACCCCCAGGGCCATCCAGTTCCCAAGCCAGCTCCCTCCGCTGGGTCAGGAGCACCGAGGGGGTGGGACCCTCCAACCATCAAGAACAGGATGGTCAAGCAAAGAGAGGTTGAAGCCTCCATGCTCTTCAGGAGCCCCCTGCTCCCATCACCCCAGCCCCCCACCCGCCGTGTCTAGAGAGGGCAGGATCAGAGGGATGTGGAACCCCACAGCACAAGTCGCTGGATCTTCTGGAGTGGGCAAGCTCACTGCCTTCAACAAAGAGGGAGAAGCTCTGTATTTAATGCCTATGTTTAATTTTTGGTGTCATAAAAGGATGACTAATACAGAAAACCCCAGCCCAATTATGTAAATTAATTGGAAGGCAATTCCCAGGCTGGCTAAGCCCCAACCTCCTCCAGGGCTGCAGCTTCCTGCGCAAACTCTGGCCTCAGCCTCCGCCCTCCAGGCATACGCACGGGATCAGGCTGCCCATCTTCATCAGGGTTCTGGAAGAGGGCTGTGGCCCTCACCAGGTCCCATCACTGTGCACCCCTCCCAGGGCACTCCACACCACCCTGACTGCGTCCATGAGGTACCATTTGACGGCAGGGGTGGCGAACTCTCTGTGCATTCATACTGTTTGTGCATGTGAGTGCTTACTGCATGCACTGGGACACAGCGGTGAGCAAAGCAGATAGGAATCAAATAACCACCCTCGTGAGCATGCAGTTACAAGCGGAGATCAGTAACAAGATGTGTAAGAGCAGACCAACAGGTTAGAACAAAGGCATCCATCCTGGATGGGCATTTATTGAGCACCTACTCTATGCCAGGCTTTCGCGGGTGGGATTGGGATACAATGAGGAACAGGCAGAGGTCACGCCCTCTGGGGGCTCCTAGTCGGGCTGGAAGCAAATTCTTGAACTCAGCTCCCCACCTGTCCAGCAGGACCCAAGAGCTCAGGAGTGAGCCTGCACTGGCTAAACCCCCCATCAGAAACCCGAGGCTGTTCCACAGGGCCGGACTTTCTGAGGGGGTGCCCAGGGTTTCTGTTGCCTCTCTTTCCCTTCCCAGTTCCCTGCAGGTCTCCAGCAGCTCAGCCCTCCCCTCAGGGAGAGGAGGTTGCAGAAATGACCTCAGGACAGCATCTTGTCCAGGCTTCGGTGAAAGCCAAGAAGCACTGAGGAGATTGGGGTGGGGAGGGGTCTTAGGGAGAGGGAGGGGGTTGGGGACAGAGGGGGGCCCTGGAGAGGATGAC
This sequence comes from Phocoena phocoena, assembly GCF_963924675.1. NCBI lineage: Eukaryota > Metazoa > Chordata > Mammalia > Artiodactyla > Phocoenidae > Phocoena > Phocoena phocoena. Next base: position 13,478,619 of record NC_089234.1, read on the forward strand.
CAGCGGCCCAATGTGCCCAGGACTGAAAGTCTCATGTTCTGGTAAACCCTTAAATGCTAAAACCACGGCAGCCTCGGGCACACCAGGGAGTGGCTCGCTCTAGCCAGGGTGATTGTGGAGAGTGAGGAGAGATTCTCTGGAGCAGAGAAGAGAGGAGGGGGCCTGGAGCCCCTCATGGTGGGGCAGGAGCTCTGAGAGGCCTGGCCGTGGAGTCTCGGGAGCCTAGGCCCCGGTGTCAGCAAATATCCCTGCTCCTGAGCTTGTCACAGGCCTTGCAGTCCTTAGGGGTGTCAGCAGCAGGGCCCAGGGGCAGGCAGCCACCCTGTTTTCCAGATGTTGCCTGGAAGCCCCCAGCTCTCGTGCACCCCTAGGAAAGTCAGGAGAGGCTCCCCAGTGGAAGCCCCCCAGCCTCCAGGATGGAGTACCAGGGTGAGATCTATTTTATTTCAAGGAAAGAATATCACATTTCTTACAGGATTTATGGAGTAAAGTGCCTTTTAGAGTCAGAATTTCCCGCATAGCAGAACCCCTAATGCTGGCAACCACCGTCGTTACTGCATTTAATAGACAAGGAACAGGGGAGTCAGGTGACACGTCCGGAGTCGCACAGCCCACAGCCTGTGGGCACCCCTCACCTGAAGACCTCCCTCCACATGCATGCTCTCCTTGGCAAAGGTGGGTGTAGTGGATTACAAACAAAGTCATTGTGGCTGCCTCTGGGTGGAGTATGTTTACAACCCAGAGGACATGCCACGTTGCAGAGAACGCATCAAGGAAGTAAGTCTCAGAGAGCACAGGCCCCTATGAAGGAAATGTATTGCCTACCCAATTACTGAATGCTAAAACGCATTATGGAAAATCATACTATTTCTTATAATGCATGCCGATATTCCAATTCCATCAGTCCACGCCACTTAGCCTGTGAGTATTTAACAGCCCATACACTTCCTAATCCAAGGGGGCTGATCCAATTGGGAATGACTGGGGATTGACCAACCTCATACCTTTCAGGGGTCCCTTTTTCAGCATCAAGGCCAGGTGCATTTCAGGTGACCCAGAGATGCAGGACAGGAAGCAGTATTACCAGTAGGACCATTATTGATTACGGGCAGCGAAGAACCTTCCCCAATCCTCTTCCAGTTGTAATTACTGGATGGCTTGATGTCTTAATGGACTTGTACCATGAGTGGCAGCATCATTTTCTTGGGATATGAACCAAGCGAATGCATTTCTGTTAGGTCAGTGGTTCATGGCCTGGACTACCATTAGAATCACCTGGAGGGCTCTGAGAAATACTGATGCCTGGGTCTGTCCCTAGTAAGTCTGACGTGATTGGTGTGGGGTCCAGGCATGGGGGCGTGTAAAAGATATCCAGGTAATTCTGATATGCAGCCTGGCCCGAGAACACTTGCCCCGGGAGAGTGCTTCTCAAACATCTACGTGCATCACCTGGAGAACTGGCTAAAACCCAGATCACTGGTCCCACATCCATAGTTTCTGACTCAGTAGATCTAGGATGGGGCCTGGAAATTAATTTGTATCTCTAACAAGTTCTCTCTGGTGGTGCTCACACCACTGGTCCAGGGACCACGGTTTAATAGCCATTGCATTACATCAGTGGTTCTCAATAGGGGGCAGTTTTGCCCCCCAAGGGCCATTTGGCAATGTCTGGAGACATTTTTGGCTGTTGCGACTGGCGAAGCCAGCAGGGGAAAAGGTGGGTGCCTCTGGGGGGTAGAGGCCAGGGATACTTCCAAACATCCTACAATGAATGCACGGGACAGTCCCCGCCACAAAGAACCCTCTGGTCCAAGATGCCAATAGTGCCAAGGCTAAAAAACGCTGCCTTAGATCAGTCCCCTTTTGTTCTTGAGAAAAAACCTAACGAAACCCCATACTCTCAAGCCCGTTTGCTTCCAGTCTCTTCCTTGCGCTTGCGGATCCCCTGTAAATGTTGTCCCTCAAAGCATTCCCTGGAGGTCTGGGGTCCCTGAAAAGGCCAGCTGTGCCCTGCTTCTACCCTGCTCAAAACGACTTCCCTCCCAGAGTCCAAGGTCACTGCTGAATGACCAGCCCCACGAGGTAACAGCACTTACCTCGTGGGGCTGTCATGAGAATTAAACAAAATCATGCATATAGGGGCTTCCCTGGTGGCGCAATGGTTGAGAGTCCGCCTGCCGATGCAGGGGACACGCGTTCGTGCCCCAGTCCGGGAAGATCCCACATGCCGCGGAGCGGCTGGGCCCGTGAGCCATGGCCGCTGAGCCTGCGCGTCCGGAGCCTGTGCTCCGCATTGGGAGAGGCCACAGCAGTGAGAGGCCCGCGCGCGTACCGAAAAAAAAAAAAATCATGCATATAAAGCACATTGGCACAACGCCTGGTGCTGGTAAGCGCTCAGTAGCGCAGCTATTAAGTTACTGTTACTCTTTCTGCTCGTGACCTGTCCCTGCTTGGATCAACATTCAGGTGAATGAGACCGGTTCTGAAAGAAACCACATGGGGGCGCCCTTGGACACAAGCATATGTGCCCATTTAAGAAAGTGTGTTGCAGCAGGCACAGGTTGTCCACCCAGCAGCCATTCCCCCATCTTTCCCTGGAACGCTGCTTCTCTCTCACCTGATTAACAGATCCGATCCGTCTAAGTCATCCTGGTAATCCAATCCCCTTGCCAGGGACTGGCTTGGGGGGTGGGAGGCTTCCAGGAAGTTTCTTGCCGATTATGACAGCCAGCCTTTTCTCTGTCTATGAGATGCCATTATGCCCGGACGGGAAGTGGACCTTGGTGACCATCGTGTGACCCGCTGAGCAGGATGGAGAGAACCTGATACTCAATGTCACAGCTGAGCTGCTCATCAAGCAGCCTGAGGGCTGTCCCCCACTGGACTTCCTACTTGGGAGGTGACACATTTTCCTTGCAGTTTAAGCCAACCGCGCTGGGTTTTCTGTCAGTCGCAGCTGACCCTCACGCTGACCCTCAGAGGCAGCTCTGGGAGGAGTCATAGATCAGGGAACAAGGCTCAGACTGGTTAAATTGCTCACTGGAGGTCACACAGCTCTGACCCAAGGTGGCTGGCCCCCAGAGTCCGCAGCTGGCCACTGTGCTCCACCTCTACCCCGAGTGTGAGGGGACCCCGGGACGAGTGCCCAGCCACGGCCTTTGTGAGCTCAGGCCCCCCGGGGTCGGTATTCTCCTGAGCTGATGCTCTCTTGCATGGAGATGGGGCCCCAGTACTTTTCACTGCCCAAGAGGGGCGGGGGCTACGCAGTGAGTCACACTCCTGGTGGGGACGCTGACCCAGGAGCCCCCGACCTGTGCCCGAGGGCAGCTCCACTACCTCCACTCCTGTGACCCCCTCACCACCAGCAGGGGTGGCTCCTGCCAGGCCTGGCTCAGCCCCTGCACCTGGCCCACCCTGCTGCTGCACCGCAAAGGGAAGCTGGGGCCCTTAGTTACTAGAAGGTCCTCCGATGCTGGCCCAGGGACACAGCGCAAGACCAGCCCCACTTCTCACAGCCCGCCAGCCTCAGTGGTCTCTACCTCAGAGGGGCCTCTAAGCCCCGGGGCTTTGCCTGCTGCCTCGCTGGAAATCTCTCTCAGCCTTTTTTTTTTTTTTTTTTTTCGGTACGTGGGCCTCTCACTGTTGTGGCCTCTCCCGCTGCGGAGCACAGGCTCCTGACGTGCAGGCTCAGCGGCCATGGCTCACGGGCGCAGCTGCTCCGCGGCATGTGGGATCCTCCCGGACCGGGGCATGAACCTGCGTCCCCCGCATCGGCAGGAGGACTCTCAACCACTGCGCCACCAGGGAAGCCCTCTCAGCCTTCTTTGCCTGGTTCATCTCCACAGATCCTTCCACTCAAATGTCACTTCCTCAGACAAGCCTCTCCCCCATCCCCGAAAGTCAGGACCACCCTCCCCCATCCTGTCTCACCCACTTCACAACCCAAGCTTCTCCTCTTGAGCACGTCTGTGTGCTTAGCTGCTCATTGTTCCCGCCTCCATTAGACTCGGAGGCATCCAGCTATTTCAGCCCCATGCCAGGCACAGAAAAAGTCGCGTACAGACAGAGGCAGTGGGGTTTCAGGTTAAGACCCAGACAGCCTGGACCCAGACAGACATGAGCTGTGTCCCCTTGCAAAAATGGTGGACCTGCCTTGCCTCAGAGAGTGGGAATAATAACAACAGCGACCTCAGGGTTGTTGCGAGGTGGGAATGGGCTAATCATCGCGAAGAACTGAAAAGGGAGCCTGATGAGTCTTAAATACACATGGGAAGCAGCCGCATAGCACAGGGAGATCAGCTCGGTGCTCTGTGACCACCTAGAGGGGTGGGATAGGGAGGATGGGAGGGAGACGCAAGAGGGAGGAGATATTGGAACATATGTATATGTATAACTGATTCACTTTGTTATAAAGCAGAAACTAACATACCATTGTAAAGCAATTATACTCCAATAAAGATGTAAACAAATAAATAAATAAATACACATGCGTTAGCCAGCGCAGCCGCTGCTGTTGCAATCATAGGCGTTCGGTATTTGTGAAGGAAGGAAGGAAGGAGAGAAGGAAGAAAGGGAGGGAGGGAAGAAGCAAAGGCCATCTCCACAGCCCAGTTCCAATGTGCGGTGTCACACAGGAGCCCACCCTCTGTGCAGCCACCGAGAGGATCTGTGGCTTTGAGGGTCCACAGAGCCCATCTTAAAACGTGCAAGTGTTCACTGTAGGGAAGCAGCTCTGCCTCCACACCCTCCCCTCTGCCTGGGGCTCCGGAAAGGACTTCGCTGGGACAATGTGTCACACAGGAGTCTTTCCCTTGCTTGGAGGCTGGAGACACGTACAAAGCAAGTGCAGGGAACAGCGCGAGGCCAGCTCCTTCCTCTCTCCAAGTCCTTCCCTTCTGGGCACTGTCATCCACTCCATGGGGACACAGGAATCTGAGCGGCCCCTGCTTCCAGGCAGGGCGAGGCTCTCCCTGGGGCTCCCTGAGCAGGGGTAAGCAGAGTCTCCACAGCACCCCGCAGACCTGCAAAGCTGGCAGCCTACTCTGGGGAAAGAGCACTGGACTTGGAGTCTCAACAGCTCTCGTGGGCACCAGCTCCACTCACTGCGCGACCTTGGCCCCTGACGTCACCTCTCTGGGCTTGGGCTCCCTGACCTGATTCACTGTGGGCTTTTAAGGAGGCAGCTTAGCACGGCCCCTGCAGGCAACTGTGCGCTCTCCTTAGCGCTGCAGGTCCCCTTCCTCCTCTGCCTCATCGTTGGCGCTTCCGGTCCTGCTCTGGCACACCGTCCTCCCTCTCCACGCCGTGCCCTCCTCCATTCCCTTGGAGCCAGCTGCCATCAATGCTGGTGACTCTGAAACCCACTCCTCAGCCCCAAGGCTGGGGAAGCTGTGCTCCCGCCATACCCTGAGCGCATCGCACTGACCACGTTTGGTTGCCTCCAAGTCCAGGAACCCGGGCAGGCAGGTACCCGGCAGGTTGTGTTTTGTGCGAGGGCACTCACTGGGAGACAAGAAGAAGCCGAAACGCAGCCCACACCCCGCTCACTGGGACCTTTGCCCGGGGAATGGGGCCATGTCCACCTGAAGGAAGGGGATTCTCTTCTCATTTGCACAAATGGGCCAGTGGCAGCCCTGCTCACTGCCGTCTCCCTGAGCACAGGGTAGGCACTCCACAGCTGTTTCTTGCACTAAATGAATGGAACACTTCATCCCCACCAAGGGTCCGCGTCCCCCTCCCCTGCCCCCACCCCCAGCTTTCTCTCACAGGTCTGCCCTCACCCCTGGACTTACCCACTGGGCAGCAGAAAGAGTGAGCTCAGGAAGGACCGGCCTGCAGACCCGCTAAACCACTGGGGCTTCACCTGCTGCAGCAGCTTCCCGAGACCCTGCTTCCCACCTTCCTCAACTCCAGAAAGAGACAACCGGCGTGAGAGAGAAGGTTACACCCTTTGAAACGGGTCCCGCCCAGGGGAAGGGGCGTCTTCCCCAGGGACCACGCCCCCTGCCTTGTGGCCCTCATCAACACTAAATGCAGGATCGCAGAACCCTTTGTTCCATGTCTCTGCAGTTAGGTACCGCTCCAGCACCTGCAGAGATTAGGAGGCCACATAACCCTGTGTGCTGAGCGCCCAAGAGAGAGGCCCACAGGGGTCCGGCCTGAGCTCAGCCATGGAATTGCCCTGCGGCCTTTCTGAACTTTCGGAGCCTTGCAAAGGGGCCGACTAACTTCTGCTCTGCCTCTTTCCCCGGGTCTTGAGAACCGAAAGAAAAAGGCTTTTATGAAATGCAGGCTCTTGCGTGATTGCAAATCATATGCACTCCTGGAAGCCATTAAGCCTGATGGAGTGTGGTGATCATACCGGGATCAGCTGGCTGAGGATACCTGGGAAGACTTGGCGGAAGCAGGCCTGGGGGCCCTAGTTTCTCGGGGAGGTGTCCAAATGGTACCTTTGGCCTGGCAGCCAGTGGGTTTTAGGGATCCCAGAAGTCACCTGCCAGCTGGCACAGTTGTAAGAAGATGTCACAGAGCCTGGAACAGCAGGAAGTCACCACTCGTTTGAATGGGCACCAACCTGGCAGTCCAGACACCTGCAACCTAGACTCAGTTCTGACCCTGACTAGTTCCTGTAGCCGTGGACAAGAGGCTTCTTTCTGAGCCTCAGTTTCCCCATCGGGGAGGCAGCATGACATGGCTTTGGAATCTAAATGTCTGGGGTTGAATCCCTGGCTCCGTTTTCTAGTGGGTGACCTTGGGCAAGTTGTTTAACTCCCAGTGTCTCAGTTTCCTGATCTGTAAAAGGGGGACAATTCATATCCACCCCAAGGGGTGGGTGTGAGGATCAAGTGAGACAGTGCATGAAAAACAGGGTCTGCACTAACCAGCACTTACTGAGCATTTTAATCTCCAGTGAAAATCAGTACAAAATGCGGATGGACCAGCTCTGTTTTCCTATACCATTCTGTGCATCAGAATCACCCAGGAAACTTTTTAAAAATAAGATTCCCAGCCCGGTCCTGGAGATCCTGATTAAGTGGGTTTGGGGAAGAGCCTGGGAATGTGTATTTTAGACCAGCTCCTTGGATGACTCTTATGCGTGGCCAGGTTTGGAAAGCCCTGAAGTTGTTGACAGTCTGGACCCAGTGATGGCTCAGAGTGTCAGATGGCAGACGGCATCTCCTGGGTCATCTGAGTAGGCTTGTGTCTGTCTGGCACAGATGCAGAGAGAAGGAGTAGGACCCTCCATGGAGAGGAGACTCTGCCACCTGTGATCAGCCTCTGGTCCGCCCCCGCTGGAAGGACATCCCACAGGTTGGAGGGGTCATTACCAGGCTGGCTGAGGACCTGTCATACCACGGGACCCTGTTCTTCCCTTGAACTTTAGAGTCTGTTTTTCCTTTGTCTTTTATTTACTCTCTATTATTTTATCTTGCTTTGTTGAATGCATCTTTCCAAGCTTTAGGAGACAGTATGGAAATAAGTGACAAATACGAATGAAAAGCAATAAGGACATATATAAAGTGCCTTGTGCCTTCCAAGAGGCTTCATGTCCATTGTCTCATCTGCTTCCCACAGGGTCCCTGTGATTGGTGGGCCTGAGATTGTGGGCCTTCTTCTCCCTGGCAGACTGAGACCCAGAGAGGGCAATCTGCCCCAGATCACACAGCAAGCTGGGAGAGCAAATGGGACTGAAACCAGGACCCAAGTTCTTCTCACAACACCTTCTTCCTCCCCTGAGTCCGACCACAAAAAAAGGCCACTTGAAACAAGAACTAGGAGCGCAGGGGGCAGGCTACTATCTTGGCAGTCCAAGCCCAATTTGGATTGTTCCTTGAATTCCAGTCCTTGTAAACTGAACCATGGGGTGGGGCAGGCGGTTCTGAGGACCAGCCTAGGAACCCACAGCTCCAGATCTGGTCACCCATCCACCCCACCCCACCTCATCAAATCTCCAGCAATCCATCCTCCTTAGAGCCTGCCGGTCTGGGTGGGGCTGGGAACTGAGGCAAAGGGAAGGGAGCGCCCACTGGGTGCTCAGCGCTTTTCCTACATTCTTTACATCAACCCTGAGAGGCCGTCCATTATTCCCACCCCCATTTTACAGAGGGGAAAACTGAGGCCCAGAGAGAAGTCACTTGCCTAAGGTTGCCCAGGAGTGGGCAGGATGCAAGCAGAGAGCTCCCAGACTCAGCTTCCTACAAGGCAGTTGTCTCCTCTCTGGGGCCTGCCTCTACCCAGAGAGAAAAGGCCCGCCCTGCCCAGGTACGCCACCTACCTGTTCTGTTGCATTTCAAGATGTCACAGAGCTTCTCCAGGAACTCCTCAAACTCCGGGTCATCTGCCCCCAGGTCCTGGCTGCCCTCAATGGCTGAGAAGAGCGCGGCACCCACCAGCGCGTACGTCACCAGGGAGCAGTGGAAGCAGAGGCGAGGGAAGATTTTCCTCAGGGCCTCCCAGCAGCACCTCCTATCTTGAGGCGGCCCCGCAGCCTCCATCCTCCCAGGAGTGGGCAGGACAGGAGCTGCTGGAAGAGGGAGGAGCCCAGAGGTCCCGCCAGGGAGGAGGGGGAGTGCCCCGAGAATGGCCCGGCTCCAGCGCTTCCCCCAAGGACTTGGGAAGCAGGCGGCAGTCCTTGTGCGTTCAGTTCCTGAGAGTTTCTCAGATAGCGCGCCCCCTAGTGTCTCAAATTACTATTGATCCACCAGGCAGGTACGCTCCCAGCAGCCTGGCCAGCCCGAGAGCTGACCTTCAGGGGCTTTGGGAGGAATGCGTGGTGGTTGCTTTGTGCTTTGGCCTGTGGTACCCTGACTCTTGGACAGGTAGAAATAATAGTAATTAGTGCGGCCAGAGCTCCACAGTTTACAAATGGCCTTTATTCGGTGTGGATCTAATTATTGGTCCCAATTCTTCATTCCCCTCTAGCATACCCAGACTTGCCTTGGCCTCAGGGTGGGCAGAGCATACTTCCTTCTTAGCATTGGACTAAGCCACATGACTTGCTCCAGCCAATCAGGTGTTAGCAGACATGACTTAAGCAGGGACCTGAAAAGTAAACGTACAATGGGACCTGCTCCCCTGTGCCTTGCCTCTGCCACTAGGAAAAAAAAAGTGCCCCACATGGTGGATGTGGAGATGTGTGGGTGTTTAGATCCCCCTTCATGAAAGGTTTCTCCATGCAGCTTCAAGGAGCATGGGTCCTGACAGCCTCTAGCTATTCGTTCTTTCGGGGTTTGCTTCAGCTTTCAGGCCCTGTTCTCCGGGAAGCCCTTGTCCACTGGCTGAGCAAGGTGGGGTACAAGAGCTTAACCATTTCTGCCGCGTGCCGGACTCCTCCAACCCGAAATCTTCGCTCTCTGTTGGTCTGCCAGAAATTTTGTCAGGTCTGCATCGTGATATGAAGGCTTCCCTTGTCCCATCCTGTTTCCTCCCTTCGCCTTTACTTCCTAATAAATAGAGCTTTTGGATGCCTTACTCTATCTGTGTCTGCTTCGCAGAGGATCCAACCTGCAATAGTGGGCAACGGGAGCGACCTGAGAGAGCAGGATCTTAAATGGGGTTTCAGCGCTGGGTGGCTCAGTACCCACTGGTAAGGAGATGGCGTGCAGGCAGCTCTTGGCTCAAGGTGGCCATCCATTTGTTACACTTTTGGCAATGGTGAGGTGGGATGGTGTGCAGGTGCGACAATTCAGGCATTTAAAACATAGGAGAGGGCTTCCCTGGTGGCGCAGTGGTTGGGAGTCCGCCTGCCGATGCAGGGGACGCGGGTTCGTGCCCGGGTCCGGGAGGATCCCACATGCCGCGGAGCTGCTGGGCCCGTGAGCCATAGTCGCTGAGCCTGCGCGTCCGGAGCCTGTGCTCCGCAACGGGAGAGGCCACAACAGTGAGAGGCCCGCATACCAAAAAAAAAAAAACAACATAGGAGAGGAATGATAAATATAAGGATAAGTTTGGGTGGTTATTAGGAAGTTGCATTGATCCCCTGAAGGCAAACTTAGAAAGGGAGGTTAGTAGGACAAAGCACAGCCTCCACTGCAGTTGAACTCAGGATGGCAACTGATTTTCGTTGTCTCCTGACTTCACTCTTCATTCGAAATTCTCCTTGCCCTCTGCCACCTCTTTTACTGCTTTCAATGGATTTCCCAATGGCGTGACCCAAATTCGCATTCCTGAAGGGTCTGAGTCCTTGGTAACCACAGCCTTTCCAGGTTGGACTTGCTTGTGTTTGTCCATTGGGTCACCTGATTGCCACCCATATTCCTCCCTGCTCCATTGTGTGAAAGCCTTAATATCGGGTATAGTGATTCTTCCTACTTTATTCTTCTTTTTCAAGATTGTTTTAGCTACTTTAAGGACCTACTGTATAGCACAGGGAACTATACTCAATATCTTTTTTTTTCTTTTTTTTTTTTTTGCCGTAGGAGGGCCTCTCACTGTTGTGGCGTCTCCCGTTGCGGAGCACAGGCTCCGGATGTGCAGGCTCAGCGGCCATGGCTCATGGGCCCAGCCGCTCCACGGCATGTGGGATCTTCCCAGACCAGGGCACGAACCACGTGTCCCCTGCATCGGCAGGCGGACTCTCAACCACTGCGCCACCAGGGAAGCCCTACTCAATATCTTGTAATAATCTATAAGGGAAAAGAATCTGAAAAAGAGCATATATATATATATATATATATATATATACACACACACATATATATATATATATATATACCTGAATCACTTTGCTGAAACTAACACAACATTGTAAATCAACTATACTTCTAAACAAAAGGCCTTTCTGTATGTTTTTAAATAATCTTATCTATGTCTACATAAAACCTTATGGGATTTTGATAGGAACTGCATTAAACCCATAGGTCAATGTGGGGAGACTTGACCTCTTACTATGTTGAGCCCTCCACTCCATGAACACAGTGTGTCTCCTGTATGTCTCTCCTGGCCATTACTTTTGAACAACACCTTAGCGTGTGCCCATTATTCTTTACCCAAGTCAAGAATCAACATTTTAAGATAACAATGCATAAGTCATCTGTTAGTTGTTATGTAATGCATTCTGAGTGCTATTTAATGTGTTTAGGGGCAGTGTTAATGGCTGAAAGTATTAGATGGTAGAGGTCAGAAAGTGTATTTGTACTCCTCTTTTTAAGTCTTGTTAGAAGACGTATTTCAACATCTAGAAGAGCCTAGAGAATAACAGAACCTGTGTACTCATCACTCTTGATGGGCATCATGACGTCATGCCCCTTCTGGAGGTAGACTGATTGCTGGGAAGAGAAGGACACTGTGATGGGCCACAAACTGACAGTCAGTGAGCTCCAGCTCATTGGCCAGATTATCTAGCTGCATGTCACTCAATGTGTGTGTACAAGAGTCTTTTCACCACATTTCGGCCAGTGTGATGGTGGCAGCAGGAATGGGTAAGAACCCTCAAGAGAAGGGGACTCTTGGGGATAAACTCAGGGCCATGAAGTCCAGCCACCACTCTCCACTACATGAAACACCTTTGAGGTGATCCAAGTTTCTTTTGTCTTTAGAAAGGAGAAATTTTCCTACAGTCCCATAGGTTGTCCAGACCCTTTTCCTAGGAAGGAAATGAGACAGGGTAGCTACAGGCCTCTTCCTGAAGCCTAAATCTCTCTCTTAATGAGGCATCAGATGGACCAGACAAGAAGCCATTGCTGAGGGTCAGCTACAGACTAGATTATGTAAGGGCAATTAAAATCCCAATGTCCATCAAAGGAGAGGATGTAGATACATGGGTTTATGCACTTAAATATAGTGAGGGATGAATTACAAAGTGAGATGCAAACACTATGCGGCTTATGGAGTCAGAAGAAAGAGGGATGCTGTGAGCTCGAGTGGCCCCAGCAGCCCTCATGAAAGAGAATTCAAAATACATCAAAGGGGACTTCCCTGGTGGCGCAGTGGTTAAGAATCTGCCTGCCATTGCAGGGGACACAGGTTCGAGCCCTGGTCCGGGAAGATCCCACATGCTGCGGAGCAACTAAGCCCATGTGCCACAACTACTGAGCCTGCACTCTAGAGACTGCAAGCCGCAACTACTGAGCCCGCGTGCCACAACTACTGAAGGCCACACACCTAGAGCCTGTGCTCCGCAACAAGAGAAGCCACTGCAGTGAGAAGCCCACGCGCCACAACAAAGAGTAACCCCTGCTTGCCGCAACTAGAGAAAAGCCTGTGCGCAGCAACAAAGACCTAAAGCAGCCAAAAATAAGTAAATTAATTAATTTAAAAAATATATCAAAGGAGGAGATGAATAATGGACAGATGAGAGCATATCCATGGTAATAGATTGGACTGAGGTCAAATTTTCTAGTTCTGGAGGTGGGGCTAAGGGTAGATGGAAATAATAGCAAGGATTTTTCCCCTTCTAAACAAGTGGCTTTTTTGCAGAGAACACAGGTGCATAAGATGCAGGTAAAATAAAATCACTTTCCTTTTAAGCCAGTGAGATGGAAATTGCACACATCACTTCTGCTCACATTCAGTTGATGAGAATTTTGTCATACCCAGCCACAAGGTCATCTGGAAAATGTAAATGTAGCATCTAGCAGGTGGCAACTGCCCAGGAAGAAGGGGGGAATTGATTATGAGGACACAACTGACCACAACCACACTAACAGAGCAACAACGTCCTGAGACTGCTGCTAAGTCGCCACACTGGCAGAAGGAGACGCACATCTCTGAGTCTTTGATAAGGGCTTTCATAAAATTCCCTTTTGCAGATGACTTCTTATTACATCCTGCAATTAATTATCCTGGTTGGTGAGGGAAGAATGAGGAAAGCCAAAAGATTAAAAGCTTTGAGGACTTCCCTGGTAGTCCAGTGGTTAAGAATCCACCTGCAAATGCATGGGACACAGGTTCGAACCCTGGTCGCGGAAGATCCCACATGCCATGGAGCAACTAAGCCCGTGAGCCACAACTACTGAGCCCGTGCTCTAGAGCCCACGAGTCACAACTACTGAAGCCCACACACCTAGAGCCCGTGCTCCACAATGAGAGAAGCCACCACAATGAGAAGCCCACGCACCACAACGAAGAATAGCCCCCACTCACCATAACTAGAGAAAGCCCACGCACAGCAACAAAGACCCAACGCAGCAGCCCCCCCCAAAAAAAAAGCTTTCAAAGTGCTTTGGGAACTCTAAAGCACTGTATAAATTCAAGGGGTGATGTTCTTGTTTGGGGGTTTGCTTTTTGTTTGGGTTTTTTTGGTGATTTTTATTATTCTAGAATGTTGGGGTATGGAGGTTCCCACCCTTTCCATCCTGCCTGTTCAGCACCCAGTAAAAAACTGATAGACATATTGAGAGGAAATTGTGAACATAATCAAGTGGGGAAACAAGACAAATGTGGACCCACATATGATCCATATGTTAAAGTAAGCAAACAAGTACTTTAACTATAACTAACATGTTAAAGAAGATAGAAGAAAAGGTTGACAAACGGATGAATGAACAATGTTAACAGAGAATCTGTAAGTCTATAAAAGACAATCAAAAAGATATTCTAGAATTAAAATTTTTAAATATGAAATTTAAAACTTACTGAAAATGAGAAGACAAGCCATAGACTGGGAGAAGATATTTGCAAAAGAGAGGTCTGTTAAAGGATATATCCAAAATACATAAAGAACTCTTAAAACTCAATAATAAGAAAAAGAACAATCTCATTTTGCAATATATAAGAGCATCAAATCAACATGTTGTACACCTTAAACTTACACAATGTTATATGTCAATTGTATCTCAATAAAGCTGGAAAATAAAATATTTATAATTTTTTAAAAGAAAAAGAACAAACAAACAAACAGAAAAGAACAACCTGATTTAAAAATGGGCAAAAGATCTGAACAGACACTTCAAAGGATACATACAGGTACAAATAAACATATGAAAAGATGCTCCGCATCATATGTCATTAGGGAATTGCAAATTAAAACAACAATGACATACCACTACACACCTGTTAGAATGGCCAAAATCTGGAATATTGCCAACACCAAATGCTGGTGAGGATGTAGAGCAACAGAAACTCTCATTCACTGCTGGTGGGAATGCAAAATAGCACAGCCACTTGGGAAGACAGTTTGGTGGTTTTTTATAAAATTAAACACACTCTTACCATATGATCCATCAGTCACACTCCTTGGTGCTTCTCCAAAGGAGATGAAAACTTACACCTACACAAAACTTCATGTGGATGTTTACAGCAGCTTTATTCATAATTGCCAAAAGTTGGAAGCAATCAAGATGTGTTTCAATAGCTGAATGGATAAATTAACTGCAATACAACCAGACAATGGATTACTATTCGGCACTAAAAAGAAAATGAGCTATCAAGCCATGAAAAGACATGGAGGTGCTTTAAATGCATATTACTATGTAAAAGAAGCCAATTGAAAAAGGCTGCATAGTGAATGATACCAACTATGTGATATTCTGGAAAAGGCAAAACTAAAAACTATTGCAAGAGTAAAAAGATCAGTGCTTGCTGGGGGGGTAGGGGGTAGGGAGGGATGAATAGACAGCATAGATGATTTTTAGGGCAATGGAATTATTCTGCATGATACTGTACTTGTGAATACCTGTCATTATACATTTATCAAAACCCAAAGAATGTACAACACCAAGAGTGAACCCAAATATAAACTATAGATTTTGCATGATAATGATATGTCAATGTAGGTTCATCAGTTGTAACAAAGGTACCACTCTGGTGTCAGATCATGATAGCAAGGGTTGCTGTGCATGTATTAGGGCCAGAGGTATATGAGAACTCTCTGTACTTTACTCAATTTTGCTGTGAACCTAAAACTGCACCCCAAATAGTCTACTTTTTTAAAAAACTTACTGGATGGGTTTAATTGAGGACTCGGACACAACAAAAGAAAGAACTAATAACTCAAAGACAGTCAATAGGTCCAGTCAAGATGGAATAACAGGGATAAAACTTACCAGGGGGATAAAAGACATGAAATAATGTCAAAAAAAAAAAAAAAAAAACCTGAACATCAGGCAACAAAAGATAGTGATCTACAGAGAAAAGAACAGACAAATAAAAAATAAATAGCAAGATGGTAGACTTAAAACTAACCATAACAATAATCACATTAAATATATATGGTTTAAATATCCCAATAAAATGGCACAGATTGTCAGACTGAATTAAAAAGCAAGACCCAGGAATTCCCTGTTGGTCCAGTGGTTAGGACTCTGAGCTTTCACTGCTGTGGGTCTGGGTTTGATCCCGGGTCAGGGAACTAAGATCCTGCAAGCTGTGCTGCATGGCCCAAAAATACCAAAAATAAATAAATTAAAAAAAAAAAAAGAAAGACCCAACTAGATTCTGTCTACAAGAAAAACACTTTAAACATAAAGACACAAATAGGTTAGAAGAATGGAAAAAGGTATACCATGTTAACACTTATCAAAAGAAAAGGCTGTAATGGCTATATTAATATCAGATAAAATAGATTTCAGATCAAAGGATATTACCAGAGATAATGAAGGTCATTTCATAATCATAAATTCAATTAATCACAAAGACATACAATCTTAAATGGTTTTCTCTTAATAACAGAGCTTCAAAATACATGAAAAACCTGAGAAAGAGTTTGGAGTAATGATCATAAAGATGATACAAGAACTTGGGAAAAGAATGGATGCACAGAGCAAGAAGTTACAAGAAGTTTTTAGCAAAGGGTTAGAAAATATAAAGAACAACCAACCAGAATTGAAGAATGCAAAAACTGAAATGAAAAATACATTAGAAGGAATCAATTGCAGAATAAAAGAGGCAGAAGAACGAATCAGTGAGCTGGAAGACAGAGTGGTGGAAATCACTGCTTCAGAACAGAATAAAGAAAAAAGAGTGAAAAGAAATGATGGGTAAAGAGACTTCTGGGACACATCAAATGCACTAACATTCGCATTATAGGGGTCCCAGAAAGAGAAGAGGAAGAGAAAGGGCCTGAGAAAATATTTGAAGAGATAATAGCTGAAAACTTTCCTAACATGGGAAAGGAAACAGTCACTCAAGTCCAGGAAGACAGAATCCCATACAGGATTAACTCGGAGGAACGTGCCAAGTCACATAGTAACCAAATTGACAAAAATTGAAGACAAAGAGAAAATATTAAAAGCAACAAGGGAAAAGCAATAAATAACATACAAGGGAATACCCATAAGACTATCAGCTGATTTTTCAGCAGAAACTCTGCAGGCCAGAAGGGAGTGGCATGATATACTTAAAGTGATGAAAGGGAAAAACGTACAACCAAGAATACTCTACCCAGCAAGGCTCTCATCCAGATTTGACAGAGAAATCAAAAGCTTTACAGACAAGCAAAAGCTAAAAGAATTCAGCACTACTGAACTAGCTTTACAATAAAAGGAACTTCTCTAGGCGGGAAAGTAAAGGCCACAACTAGAAACAAGAAAATTATGAAATGGGAAAGCTCACTGGTAAAGGCAAACAGATGGTAAAGGTAGGAGATTACCCACACACAAATATGATATCAAAAACCAGTAATTGTGAGAGGAGGAAAGTACAAACGCAGGATATTTGAAATGCATTTGAAATTAAGAGATCAGCAAATTAAAACAATCACATATACATATAGACTGCTATATCAAAACCTCATGGTAACCACAAATGAAAAATCTATAATAGATATACACACAAAAAAGAAAAAGGAGCTCAAACACAACACTAAAGATAGTCATCAAATCACAAGAGAAGGGAACAAAAGAGGAAAAGAAGAAAAAAGACCTACAAAAACAAATCCAAAACAATTAACAAAATGGCAATAGGAACATACACATCAGTAATTACTTTAAATGTAAACAGATTTACATTTAAGTTAAATCTGGTAGATTTCAGTCTACCAAAAGACGTAGACTGAATGGATACAAAAACAAGACCTGTATATATGTTGTCTACAAGAGACCCACTTCAGATCTAGAGACACATACAAACTGAAAGTGAGGGGTTGGAAAAAGGTATTCCATGCAAATGGAAATCAAAAGAAAGGGGGAGTAACAATACTCACATCAGACGAAATAGACTTTAAAATAAAGACTGTTACAAAATACATCAAATAAAAACTGATAAAATTCAAGGAGAAATAAACAAATCCACAACTGTAGCTGGAAATTTCAATAACCCTCTTTAAATAGTTCATAAAAGTAGGCAAAAAATCAGCAAGGACATAGTAGACTTGAACAACACTATCAACCAAATTGATTCATTGACATTTGCAGAAAAGTCCTCCTCACAACCACAGAATATATATTCTTCTCAAGTGCACATGGAACGTTTATGGAGATTGATCATATTTGAGGTCATAAAACCAGTCTCAATAAATGTAAAAGGATCTAAGTCATACAAAGTATGTTCTTTTGTCGCCACAGAATTAAATTAAAAATCAGAAAAAAAAATCAGTAACAAAAAGATAACTGGGAGTCCCCTTAATTTTTGGGAACTAAATAATATACTTTTGAATAACCTATAAATCAAAGAAGAAGTCACAAGGGAAATTAGAAAGCATTTTGAACTGAATGAAAATACAACAGATCAGATATAGTGGGATGCTGCTAAAGCATTATTTAAGGGTTGCAATGGGCAGTAACATGGTCGGAATTTTTGTTTTTAAAAGGTCAGTCTGTCTAGCAATTGAGCTTAGGAGGAGAGGTGAAGAACAAAAGAGGAAGTAGGGATTAGGAAATTACATCAACTAAACATTTCATCAATATTTATTGAGTGCCTGTACTGGGTTAAGCACTGAGGTGCTGAGGTGGTAGCAGGGAAAAAGACATAGTGTCTGCCCTCAAGGGGCTTACATTCTAGTGATGGGAGAAAAAGAAATAAATACATGAATCAGATACTGTCAGGTATTAAATGTGGTAGAATGTGACTCGGTAGGTGGGCAGGGCGGATGGAAGTGGGGGTGGGGAGCAGCTTTACTGAGGCTGGTCTGGGAAAGGCCTCTCCTCAGAAGTGACATTTGAGCTGACCCCGAACTGTGCAAAGATCCAGGATAAGAGCTTTTGAATCAGACAGAATGGCAAGTGCAAAAACCCTCAGATGGAAATGAGTAGAACCCAGGTGGCTGAGGCACAGGGAGCAAGGTGCCAAATGGAGACCAATGAGAATGGAGCAGCAGACGGGGGACCCTCGGCAGGCCCTTGATGGCCATGCAGTGGATCCCAGGTACAAATGGAAACCTCTGGAGAGTGCTGAGATGAAGGGTGATGTGGTTGGTTCACTCTTTAGAAAGATCCCTCTGGCTTGGAGGAGGAGGAAACAGTTATCTCTTGCCAGTTATCCAGGCAAGAGATGGTGGGGCCTGCACTAGGGTCACAGCAGGGAAGATAGTGTGACGTTATTGGAATCCAGATATATTTTCGAGGTAAGCAGGACTTACCAATGAATAAATGGGAGAACAGAAATCTTGAGGAGGGTAGATGTGAGGTCTGAGAGAAGAGACAGGAAGTCCAGATGGAAGATGGCTTAGGCTAGAACAGTGCTGACAGAGATAGATTTAATATTCTGTATTTCACCGACTCTAAGATCCACATTTTTTTCACATTTATACTTCTCTGAAATTGAGACGTACTCTTCAATCAATAGCATCTTTCAATTGCTATCAACCATGAAACAATTGTGAGGTTGTTGTGTGGTGAAAACATTCCATTGACACCTCCTGGTAAGATTAAGTGCCGGCAGCAACACATCTTAGATTTGGTAAAATGTGGATGTCATAATATGTGGATATATTTGCAGGCAGAATTGACAGGATTTAATGATGGATTGAGGGAGGGGAAGAGAAAAATACCATCATAATTCAGGAGACGGAAGTCCCAAATGCTGAGATGGAAGAGTAGCAGATTTTGAAAGAGAGAGATCAACTTCTCACTCAAAAGTAAGTATGAAAAAAAAAAAAAAAAAAGTAAGTATGGAGTTCCTATAAGGCATATTAGTGAAAAATGTCAGAAGGCACTTGGCTATTTAGGTCAGAGCTCAGAAGAGAGAAGGCTGGAGATCCCTAATTTGGCAGATAGTATATGATGGTACACGGAGATGGTAAAGGAGTGAACGAGATTTCCCAACACGTATAGAATGAGTAGAAAAGATGGCCCATGGCTGAGCCCTGAGAAACTCCAACATAGGGGGCAAGGAGAGGAGAAACCTACAGAAGCCACTGCGGTCAGGCAGCCGTAGTAGTAAGTGGGAAATCATGGGGAATTCCATCTCTGAAGCCAGGACAGCCTAGAGTCATCAATCCAGTCAAGTGCTACTGACAGGTCAAGTGAGATGCAAATACTCGTGAGTGTCAGCATACAGAACATCCTGGAGCGTCATGCACCACACCGTTACCAGAGATTATCTCTGAGGGCTGGAATGCAGAGACTCTTCCTTTTTTTTTTAAATTTTATTTTCCAATATTGCATATTTCTGTAATATATTAATTATTTAAAAGGAAAAACTAATAAAGCAAATCTGCAAAGCATATCTATCTTGTGGGTGAGGATGCATCCACATAATAGGTGTCTGATAAATGTTAACTTTCCTCCCCTCCCCTCCCGAAGTTTTGCATTCTGAATGGAGTCTTCCAAAGAGGCAAAGCCCTCAGAATGGCTTTTAGAGGTGGAATGAATTCCTGATATCTTGGAAGACAGGTAGAAAAGACCGTTTTGAACAGAGGATAGGCCCTTTCCACAGCCCTGAGATCGCATCACAGAGGGGGCCGGAGGCACCTCCCACAGACGAGACTGTGCCTACATGCCCATTCCCCTGACCCTGCAGAAGAGGCGGAAAAGGAAACTCGGAGTCGCCTTGAAATTTAAGCACAACTTGTATTCGTTCTACTCTGAGATCTGAATTTTTAATAGTTTAGAAATGCCCAGCCATTCAGAAGGTGAGCAGAGGTCCAAACACTGAAAAGAATGAATACCCTGCTGGTGATTTCTCCAGCCTGCTGTTCATTTCTGAAAACGTTCCTTGAGGTGAATAATTTATGCCACTTATTGATTCACATTCCTTAAGAGGCCTGGGTTAAAGGAGGCTGGAGGTTTCCACACAGTGCAAGCCCAGCTTCCCCAGAGGCGTTTCCAGCAGTCAGGATGCTTGGCTGTCCTGGCCCTGTGGTTTGAGGGTTCTCTAACTGCAAACATCCCACAGTGCAAACACATTTGCATCAAGATCATGAATGTCCTTGATACAATGTAAGTATGACATAGAAAAAGTAAGTTTTTGAAATAACCCCAGCCAGCCCGTTACAAAGAGATAACAAGCCTTCCTGGGGATGGTGAGTATCATTGTTCCTGTTCCTTACTCTTTGCCTCTAATACCGTGATACAGCCACACCCTCTGCCCTGTGACTTTGCAGTGCCTCCCAACAGAGCCGGCAACTATTATATCCCTTTTCCATTAAAGTTGGGCTTGTCCATGTGACTTTGGCCAATGAAAATAGTAGCAGATGTGATGCCAGAAATGGCTTCCTTTTTGGCTGCATCGGGTCTTAGTTGCGGCACACGGGATGTTTGTTGAGGTATGCGGGATCTTTTCTTTATGGCGCACCGTCTGCTCGGGTTTCTCTCTAGTTATGGTGCGTGGGCTTCTCTCTAGTTATGGCGTGCAGGTTTTCGCTCTCTAGTTGTGGCATGCGGTCTCCAGGGCGCGTGGGCTCTGTAGTTTGTGGCACGCGGGCTCTCTCGCTGAGGCACGCGAGTTCAATAGCTGTGGCACGTGGACTTAGTTGCTCTGCGGCATGTGGGATCTTTGTTCCCCGACCAGGGATCGAACCTGCAACCCCTGCATTGGAAGGTAGATTCTTTACTAGTGGACCACCAGGGAAGTCCCCAGAAATGGCTTTTTATTGCATTTGCATGGATTGGGATTCTGCTATGCACCTTAACATCTCTGGGAGCCGTTTGTGCGGGACATGTGGACCCAACCAGAACTCCCTGCCCCCATCCAAGCAAAGGCAGACCAGCCAGCTGGCAAACCTGTAAGAGATCTGGGAGAATAAACAAGGAGTTGGTAGGAATTGTTAGATGCTAGAACATGTCATCTTCCTGAGGACTTGGGTCATCAAAAAGTTAAACACAGAATTACTGTATGACCCAGAAGTTCCACTCCTAGATACATACCCCAAAGAATTGAAAACAGGGACTCAAACACACACCTGTACATGAATGTTCATAGCAGCACTATTCACAATAGTCAAAGGGTGGAAACAACCCAAATGGCCATCAACGAGGTAGACATACAAGAGAATATTATTCAGCCATAAAAAGGAACGAAGTACTACTGTTACATGCTACAACGTGTATGAACCTCAAAAACCTTACACTAGGTGAAAGAAGCCAGATACAAAAGGACAAATATCGTATAATTCCATTTCATTTACTAGAATAAGGTAAATCCATAGAGACAGAAAGCAAATCGGTGGTTTCCAGGTTCCAGGGGGAATGGGGACTAACCGCCTAGGTAGGGAGTTTTCTTTTGAGATGATAGAAGTGTTGGAACTAAATGGTTACATAACATTGTGAATGTACTAAATGCCACTGAATTGTTTACTTTAAAATGGTTGATTTTATAAACCATAATGAAAAGAATATGAAAAAGAATATATATATATGGATCACTTTGCTGTACACAAGAAACTAACACAACATTGTAAATCAACTATACTTCAATTTTTAAAAATGGTTGATTTTATGTTATATAAATCTTACCTCAATGAAAAGAAAAAATTGTCTTCATACAAATGGGATGTGTAATACCTACAAGTGCCACCGGTGTCACGTCTCTTTTTAATGAATCCACTCTGAAGCAGGAGCGTACCAGGTCTCAGAAGCTTGCAAATTTTAATCTGTGAGTCAATTTATGAGTGGATTTAGGTAATCTGGCTGTAAATCCACTTAAAGATTGCCTCTAAATCACTATCTTGAAGTAAGGCCAAGGCATGAAGGGGGAATCTGATCTAGTTATAAGCATGCACTCCTTCCAGGGATGAATAAAGCTTTGGGGACATTCTCCAGCCCCTTTATAAATCCAAGTTTATAAGGCTTTATAAATTGTTGAACTCACCACACTACCACCAAATTAGATTCGCTGCCACAAGGGGGCAGTGGTGTCCAGGCAATGCCCCACCAGTTAAGACGATAAATTAGAATTCTTGAGTTGCAGATTCCAGTTTTCATCATTGAAAGTGGTAGCAAATAACCCAAGCCTACTGAACACATCATCAGCTATTTAAAAATATATAGTATGTATGTTGAAAAGAATATTGGATCTGGAAAAGGATCTTTGGAAAACATGTCCATCAAGTTTATATAAATATAGAAATTGGGTTCAGTGAGCAGCCCAGAGCCACAGAGCGAGGCCTGGAACCCAGGTCTAATGTTTTCATGTCTGATGCTCTTGGTAGCACAGCCTCCTGCTCTCTCGAGCTTTCCTCGACCTTTCCCTGAGCTTTCAGAGCAAGTCATGTCTGCGTATTGACGTAAGCACTTCTCGCTGTGATTGTGGCAGGGCAAGTCTCTCTTCCAACCTCACGGCTGCCTTCGAACTCCCACCTTGCTGCTCCTGGCTCCCATCTCCCAAGGCAAAAGCATTAGCAGAAAAGCCCGGCACTCAGAGTCAGAGCTGGCGGTCCAAGACCAGTGACTGGGGACGAGCGTCCACGCAGGGCTGACAAGCTGTCAAAGCCTCCACCATCTGTCAAGACCTATGAGAACGCAGTCGGCACGGGGCAGGCAAGCAGCTGATGTGGTCGATCACCCAGCATCAGCCTCAGAGGCACACAGGCAGGTCACCTTGTGACCTGCCCCGGCTCTAGCGTTCCTCCAGAAAGCACTCCAATCAGCAAAGCCCCCTGCTGGATGCTGGAGGGAAGGAGGCATCCTTCAAAGGTGATTAAGATGCCATCTCAGCGCTGGAGAAGCTGTCAATCTGGTTGAGAAACTGAGACCAATCTAGGAAAGGGTAATACACGCGCCAAAGCAGCACAGAGCAGACTTCCAAGTCCTCTGCAGGAACCATTCACCCCAGGATACATGCACAACAGCAGGGCTGGACATCGAAAGGAATTCCAATTCCTCAGAATCCGAAGGGCGGCCACCTTGCAGAGGGAGACAGTGGACCCTCTGCCCCACTATTAAAAGGGTAGAGGATCTTTTCTCCTATAGCTTCTTACTGAAAACGCAGGCCACCACTGTGTCACGAACTCCCCGCAAACCCCACAGAGCTGGATTATTTTTGGTAATTGCCACCAGAGGGAGCTCAAAGAACAAGCCTGAATTTTGCTTCCTTGTCATTTATGAAGGAAGAGGGGGAAAGGCTGCTTTCCGCCTTCAGCCAGTCCAAAGACCAGTTAAAACCCCCTAACGGTTTTACTTCATTCCTCCTTTGTGACAAGTACACATGGCAGAATGATGCTGGATCTGTAGATTTACAGAATGGCTGCCCTCCTCCATGAGTTTCCCATGAATATTTCAGACTCAAATGATCCCCACAGCGGAAGTCCTGCCTTTATAATCTGCCCGTGGTGCTCTCTTCAGAGGATGGGATGCCAACATTCTCCCCGCCTGGATTCACAGCCTCTGGAACTGCCCTCCCAACCAGAACCAAGCCCAGATTCTATCTCCAACATCCACAGGAGTGCCAGCCCCACTCCTCAGGCCCCTCTTTTCCAAGCTACCCATGAACATATGACAACACTGATGTGACAGACTGTTATATAGGCATTGAAATTAAAGTGGAAATTGCTTCCAGCTGCTAGATTCCCCATGCCTCCTTTTTACTGCAGATTCTCATCTCAGTTGGGGTGGGGATGCAGCAGCGTGGTGCTCTGCTGCCAGGATGAAGTGACGAGATTCCCAGGGAGGAGATACAGCAGCTGCACCCAAGAGCATGACAAATCCCACCTTACATCACTTGTTGATTAGAATCGTTGGAGTTCACGAGGTTTTCATCCTTATTACCGTGTGAGGACATCACAACTGCTTTTGCCTTCTTCTCAAGATTATTTTGCTTCTGCAGAAATTTCCCTTTTTTTAATGTGTTTGGAGACAGAACTGTGAAGAGGGATGCTGCCTTGGGCCCAGGGGCCTTTGGTTTTCATGCAGAACCTAGGGGGCAACCTAGCAGGGTGGGGGAAGGGGCAGAGAGAATTGGCCCCGACTTTCAGGTTTGGGGGCTCAGCACAGATTGCTGTTGTTGGCTCCTGACTTGAAGGAGGCCAGTAGGCCAACAGGGAAGTGGATCTGTCAATACGGTCACATGCATTGTTCCTGCACTCAGAGGACATCAGAGGAGTGCATGACCGCTCAGAAATGGCAGCTGCTCCTGGAGACATCTGCAAAGGCTTCCGAAGACAGATGTCCCCCAGGCTTCTCTTGCAAGGCTGATAGGTGACTGCAACCAACACTCTGGGTTCACCCCTCAGCCGCCCCCTGGCCTGCACCAGCACATGTTCCCTGAGTGGCACCTTCTGAGTGCTTGCCAAGTCAGGTGACAGGATCACCGGGGGCTGCTGCTGTCCTGGGTCTTATCTCCTTCCCCCAGGTCTCAGGTGACATTCATGACTCACGCCCTCGCCTTCTGGAGCTCTGTGAACGAAGGGTGCATTTGCATTCCCTTTCTTCTAGTGCATGGTTAAAAACTCAGACTCTCTTTGAGATGGTGTGCACAGGGTCTTGGTTCAGAGATGGGTAGATCCCTTAACCGTTTTCACCCACACAGCAGTTGCACCTCATCTGAAATGGCCTAGAACATCCATGCCATTGGCTTTGTGGCCGGGGACCCTGACTTCCCCAGCCACCCTCATGCCCTCTGAATGGTATTTTATGGTTTGCAAAAAGCTTTCACTTTCATTGTATTATGCCCATTAGACAGATGAGGAAACTGAGGCTTGCCAGCATCCAAAAGTCTGGTGAATCAGGAACCATATTACAAATCTGCAGAATTGACAGTCCTGAAGTCAAACTATTGATTTTACAAGCCTACCTCAGGGAGGAGACGATGCTAATCTGAGGCACTTCACTTTGATCAAGTAGCTGTGCCCGAACTTGGGGGAATCTCTGGATAACCATCTGGACTCCAGAACCCACATGACCTGGTGCTGCCACTAGAAGGCTGATGCTCTAAGTCATATCCTGTATCCAATTTTGCATCTATGGTGGATGTCTTTGGTTTTGCTGTCCATCACCCTATCTGCTTTCTCCCAATACCTCAGTTTTCCTAAGAGGGACCACTCTCCCTCATATTTAGTATGATGTTTCACCTGTGTCATGAATGGACATGCAACTTAGACTTGAACATTTGGAGCCTTGCTTTCTCTTGGCCACAGTGATTTGGAGCACATGGCCCAGTCAGAAGCATTGAGACTCCTGCTGTGACCGTTAAGAGACAGGCACTCTCTTTTGCAGTACTTGAGAAACCTGAGAGCATGCAGGCTTGGAATATCTGGCAGCAATCTTGTCACCATGAGGAACCCAAGAAACAGAGAGTGACTAGCTGATGATACCATTGGTCTCCGGATATAGCTATGCCCGAAATGAGTATTTCCCTGGACTTCTTTGTTACGTGATCCAATAAAGGCCTCTCACTTCTTGGGCCAGTTTTGAGTTGGCTCAAAGGTCCTATCCAATGTAACACCCCTTCTACTACAAAAACCAGTCATCCCGTTATAAACACATTCATTCCATTTCTAGACAGTGGGCTTGGTCCTTGTCTCTGTCCCTCTTGTCAAGTCACAAGGAAGCTAATTGAGGACTCTGGCTACTCAACCCTTGGTCCAATGAGTTGATTCTTGGAATGGGGGCAAATTGCAATATCCAGACGAAACCAGCCAAGCATCTTGCTTGATACCCAAGTCTGCCTCATTTATTTGTATAAGCATATGTTGCACTTTCTTCACAGCAAGGCCTTTCATGTCTTCTAGTCTGCATCTGGAGTCTGTTTCCTCATTTACAAATTGAACGGGATAGACCAAGTAATTTCTTAAAACATCCACTATAACTAATATTCTGTTACCCATCTATACATTCTTTAACAAAATACAGAAAAAAGTCCTTATCAAGGAAGTGTGGTCTGTGATCAGAGGGCTTAGGCATCTGGGAAAAGCCTGAGGTTTCTGGAAAATGTCATTGATGGGGATGTGCTTTCAGACTCTCCATTTACGGTAACCTGTGACCCTAGAAATGTCTCGATTTGGGAGGAAATAAAGAGGAATACATGAGAATAAGCATCGAGGTGGGTCTGTGGGGGGCATTTTCTTCTTTGTCCAAGGCCTCACATCTGTAAGCAGAGCACCGTCCAAAGAGCAGCAGACGCGGGTCCCTTTCAGGAAAAGCGTCTCCTCGTACCAAGGTTCCCAGAAAATTGTGTTTGGAGAGCTAAGAAGCTTGGCCGTGAGTAATTTGTTTTTTAAATAGCCCTGTTAGTTGGTCCACATTGTGTTTTTCATTGCACCAGAGCCAAAGGTGGCGTTTCTTTTGTTTATAGTATTAGTGTTATATTATTGGTGATCTCATTGTTCTTGTTTGTGACATGTTTACCTCGGTGGGACAGTTATTGTAGGAGGCAAGTCGGGGGCTAATCTACCCACCAAACCTGCAGAACTAAAGAAAAAGACGCCAATGTGTCCTGCAGGGTGCACATTACCTCTCTTGGATTGTTAAAGTCTAATTATAGGCTGTTGATCCCAGTTAGAACCATTTATAAGCCTAAATACTGTTCTGCAGTGTCTTTTGCCAATAGGTGTGTTTCGTTCTTTTTGTTGTGTAAAACATAACATTTGCACATTTGGGGGACTAGAACAGGTAAGTGTTCCTTTGGAAAGTCAGATAGAAAACAGGCTAAATATGACTGAGAACTGGATGGCGGAAAGCCATAGACCTTGATGTTTATTTATTAGGAATTTCTGAAACCTCAGGACTATGGAACTCTCCTTTCAGGTCTCAGCTCAAATGCCACCTCCTCTGGGAAGCCCTCCCTGACTGCTCATCTCATGTTCTTGGGACAGCAGATTTCCCCCACCCCCACCCCCAGCTTCCTGGTGTTTATCACATTTCATATGACTGTGTGGATTATTTGATTGTATCTTTCCAGTCAATGGGAGACTGCCTAACAAACCAGAGTGCTAAGTACAGATACAGACAAAAACGCCAAGTTATAAGGTACGATCGTGCCACCTCAGGACTGGCAGCTATGTTATCCTCTATACCAGCCGCCCACTGGTGACACCATTATGGTCCCAACTGTGTTCTGCCTGCGAAGCACAGCTAAACCCTTAGACGTTCAGCAAGCTAATAGTAGAGCTCCTGCTGTGGCCAGGTGAACTTGACCATGGCTCTCTAACGGCGAAAGTGTGTGTCATTGCCTCGGGCACCTTGTGTCTGTTATCCCATTATTCACCCCCAACTCTAGTCCTTTTGTAACCACATCATTAAGGGGGAAGGTTAATATGGAGAGCGGGGGAGGGGAGGGAGAAGGGGACATGAACATTGCATATTACATAACCCATGATTCTGAGAGTGGTCCTTCCACCTGCTTACACCTTACTGTATTGGTGCTAACATACCCCACCTCTTTCCTCTTCCTTCTTCCTCTGTGGGTTTTAAATTTATCCAATAATCTGTGAGATTCAAGCATTTAACTTGGTCTGCGTGCCTTTCTATTCTGTCACCTCTAGAATAGCTTGCCTGGTAGTGCATTTGGAGGCTAATTTCTTTACAACATATTGAAAGAGTATACTGTGAATTACCTACTATGACTGCTAATTAGGGTGAGGGGTAGGGTTAAACTACTTTCTGAATCTAGCTACAAAAAAAGCCATTTCATTGCCATTCAACCGTTATCCATTGTATTAACTGTTGAGAATACAGGGACAAGAAAACAGCCGTGAAGCTTACAGCAAAAATAGACAATCTGATGATCACACGAATAAATGTGAAGTTTTAACAGTGATAAGTCCTCATGAAGAGAAGGTGTATGGTCCTCTGAGAGCATATGACAGGGGAATTTGACCCATTCAGAGAAGGTAGGAGTTAATGAAGCAAAGGGAAAGATAACCTGTGTAAGGCCCCATTTGGGATGAATCAAGTCAACCACTCATTCAGCAGGCAGCACCGACCCTGAGTGCCTGGCCCCCTGTTGGGGTCAAGAGTACAGAGCAGAAAGACCAACCCTGCCCCAAGGCAGGTACAAGAAAACTCTTAGGCTTGGGAGGGTCCTTGGAGAATCCTGGGGTCCTAACTCCCAGCCTTACTTATTCTCACTGATGCAGGCTTCCACCCCACCTAATGCTCCTTTGTGAGTTCAGCCCTCCCAGGATTAAAAACTGACCTCACAATAATATCTCTGCCTCCAGTCTCATCCTTGCATCCAAATCAAATCCAGTTTTCAAAACTTCATTAGCTAAAGTCTCATTGAACTCCGGCTTTAGAAGAAATAATCAAGATGCAGTTCCCTGGCCTATCCTAAGCTCTTTACACACATGATTTTTGCATCTTTATGACAACCAGTGAGGTAACACTATTGTAATAGGAGAGAAACCTTGTGCTTAGGGAGAAGGTAATTTGCCCAAGTCATTCAGCTATTAAGTGACAAAGTCAAAATTCAAATCCAGGTCGTTCTGACCCCAGACCTGAAACCCACATGAAACCCAAGAAGTTTTAACCAGGAGTTTCGGTTAAAATGAAGCTTGCTGGGTTTCTGAACAGCTCTCAGGGCGTTTTCTTCCAAATTCCGGTTCGGATGAGCCCTCTCTCTCCATCGCGTCTTCCCGGGGGGATTTTCGAGGGAGAGAAGCTGCTTCGCACAGGGACATGGGCAGATGGCATCGGGGACACACGTGTGACCGCCGAGAAGCCTGCGGCGTATTTGCCCTTCCGGTTCACAAGATACGGGCAAGGGGAGGTGGACACAAGGGTGTGTTGGCGGTGGTTGAGTGGGGACACTTTCTTTCCAAAAACCCAGGTTGAATACAGTTTTCCTTCACCCCCTGAACTTGGGCGGGTGGGTTTTGTCTTTTCTCAACCACAGCGCTTGCCTCCGAGCGGCCTGGCGTCCAATTGCAGTCGGACAGTGGGGGGCGGCGTTACCTGGCGTCGCTGGTTTCTAACCAGGGAGAACCGGGCCTGCGGCTGAGAACGTGGGGGGCTTGGGGCAGCAGCGCGCCCGGGCCAGTCAAGGAAAGCCTTGAGTGACTCTCGGACGGTCTCTGGGGACAAGGCTGGCCACCTCCGTGGGAAGTGGGAGGGTGGGCGAGGCAAGCGAGGTCTCCCGCGTGGGCGGGGACGGCGGGCAGGCTCAGCCCGGAGCCGCAAGGGCGACGAGTGCGCGGCTTCCTGCCGCCAGGGGGCGCCTGGCCCAGCGTGGCCCGACGGCGGGGCTAGGCGGGGCGGCCGCAGTTGGGTGAAGGGTGGACGGGGTGCGACCCAGCTAAGCCTAGAAAGCGCGGGCCCCCGCGGAAAGCTCACTCGGACCAGCGCTGGGGACGCCCTCAACTCGACCTCACTGGAGGGCAGGGGTCAGGACAGAGAGTGAGGGCCCTGGGGTGCAGGGCCTGGCACCCAGTAGGCGCTCACTAGAGATTTGCTGACTGGGGGGCGGGGGGCGGCGCTCAGGGACAGCTCTAGGGAGCAGCTGGCCCGGGAACCCCAAGTCCAAGTCCATTCTCAATGGGGTCTCGGTAGCTGACTGCCGCGAACCTACTGTTACACTCAGTAGAGCACCCGCCCCGTCCTCGTCCCAGTCCTAGAGAGCTTCATATCGGGTGGGGGAGGGAGGGAGCTCCCCCGCGGCTTGGCACCCGGAGGAGTCCCGAAATTTCCCGGCTCCGTGCTCCTCCCAGCCTCCCCGAGACTCAACAGGAGTAGCCTCACCTACGTTCTTAACTGGTTCCTCTGGACCGCTGAGCTGAGCTGAGCCGAGCCTCCAGGGAGGGGAAGGGTTTCTTCCCCGGACCTTTGTCCCGGTGCTCGGGTGGGTCAGTCTGATCTGAAATCGCCTAGGGGACTAGAGTCCGAAGAGGATTCGACCAAAGGGTCTCAGGACGCCCGGGGAACTAATTAACTGAGCGAAAATGCGCGCCAAGGCCTGAGATTCCCGGGATCTTGCCTCAGCGTCCGCAGGTGCTAACGGAGGGAAGAGGAAATTGCAGTTTAAAGAATGTAGAGTGAGTGGAAACCAAAGAGCGAAAGCTTGTGCTTTCTAATGTCACACCTGAGGGGGCTTGGCCTCTGAAAAAAACGCTGGGTCCAAATCCCTGCTGTGCCACATTTACTGTGTGATCTTCAGCAAGTTACCCAATCTCTCTGAGCCCTGTTTCCTGCTCTGTAAAAGGGAGTTTTAAAAACTTAACTACTTCTGTCCCGGCATTGTGAAGATGAGATGCGATAGTGAATGCACAACTCTTAGCCCTGTATCTGGTGCAGGTTAAGGCTGGGTGTGCAACAGGTGTTAGGCCAGTGTTTTCATCGCTAGATGCCCTCATAAGCGAGGATGACTAGCTTCCCAGAGCTGAGAGAAGTGAGCAAAGTCTGGGCCCTGGTGTTAGAGACCAGGGAAGCATCCAGACGCCAGTGCACAGCCTTCAGGGCTGTCACTGCTCTGTATCATCCCCTCCTGAAAACTGGAGTTAGCACCAGTGTGGTGGTGCAGGCGGCCCCCGTATGGGATGCTTTCTGGGGCACTTTCCTGCAGGGAACACCTGCAATCACCAACGGTGACTTTGAGCACATGCCGGCACTCTAAGGAAATTATCTCAATTAATTCTCATAACATCCTGAAAAACTAACAAGGAAAATAATGTACAGAGAAGCCGAAGGTCTCAAGGTCACACAGTCAGTGACCAACCAAGCTGGTACCCCCCACCAGATCTGGTTGCAGAGCCTGAGCTCCTTCCCTATGTCCAGCGATCTAAACACCTACCTGTCCATCAAGCCTAGCCCCCAAGCCTGGGACCAATCCTCCAGTTGGTGGTGGGTGTCTTGGGGCTTGGGCCCGATACCCACGCCAGGCACCAGATGCCCAGCATGGGTTGGAAAAGAAGGCAGTCTTCCTCCCGGCGCCTGCAGGAAGCCAGGGCCAGCCGGGGCTGGTAGGAAGGGACAAACTGGGCAGGACTCTGGGCCCTCCCGAGTCTCACCCTGGTGTTTGGAGTGGGTCACCTGATACCTTGCCCATCTCTCCCACTTTGGGGTGCAAGGAAGAACCCAACTCTGCCTCCCGCTTTCTTCTTCTCTGCAAAGCCCAGATGCCAAAAAAAGATGCCCAGGGAGCTGGGTTCATTAAAGAATGAACATTGCCAGCCCAAAATGAGTTTCTGTGTACACAAGCCTTCCCCGCTTTCCCAGGCCTGTAGCCGAGGTCTCCTAGCAGATCCCACATCTCCAGCGGCCCACATCTACTCAGCGGCCTCCTGAGTAGACATCAGCCGGGACTTGGGTGCCTGAGTCAAGAAGGGGCGCGGGCCGCACTGGGGGCCTGGTCCGGCAGCCCTCTCCCTCAGTCCTCTTCGGGGAGGTGAGTGCCTGGGGTGGGGCGGGGAGGAAGGCTTTGGAGCTCGGCACGAGGGCTTTCTTGAGGCCTCCGGGCCAGCTTCTCTGGCAGGGCTTGTGGCCAAGAAAGGAGAAAATGTTGGTCCGGGCCGCGGAGGAGGGAGATCCGCAGCCGTCTAGCGGGGCAGTTTCGGCGCAGGATACCAGGGGGCAGTGCTGCGCAGCGAATGTGGCCGAACCGCAGCTTGCCGCCGGTTCTCCGACTCCCCTCTGGTCTCTCAAGTACGCTGCAAAGTTGCTCCTTGAGCGCTCCAGAGCCCAACAGCCCTCTCGCCCCAAGATGCTAAAGGGGGTGCGCTCCTCTCCCACCGCACGCCGCGCTCGGTGCGGCCGTCTTTGAATGTCTTTGCTCGGTAAAGACAGCTGCCACCTGGTTGGTTTTCGACCACTGACTTGGCCTTAAGAAGCGTGAGCTGGGGCGGCGGGGTGTCCCATAGGGTTTTTGCAGGCCTTGCGCGCAAGGGTGGAGTTACAAGGAGGATGGGGTTTGAGAGGACAGCCCGCAACAATGCAGATGCCCCTTTGGCAAAGGAAAGGGCAGCTATCTTTCGATCGCCTTCCGGATTTACCTAGAAATCGGTCCGAGGAAAGGTCAGATGTAAGGTGGAGGCCCACCCTCGGCCAGGTTGGAGCCAATCCAGAGGGGCGGGGGTGGGAGGGCTGACCTTTAGCGCCAGGACCCAGCCCCAGGCCCACCCCACCCCCGGAATCGATGCTGTGTGGGAAAAGCCTTCCCTTCTAGCCTAGAGGAGGCTGTGTCCAGATTTAAAATCTGCAGAAGCAGTGGGCAGACCGTACCCGGTGACACTCGCGGAGCTCTTCCCACATGTGAGGCTACGAATTCCACTCCACGTCCCGTCGCGGAGGAAAAGGTCGCGCCCTCCGAGCTTCCGGGCCAAGTGTGCGCCCAGGGAGCTTGGTGAAATATAACCCGAACATGATTCTCTTTGGGCTCGGCCTGCTCTTGCTGGGATTTTTGTTTTTGTGTTTCTCTTTTTTCCCTCAATAGCCGTTTTGCAATAAATAAAATTAAAAGGCAGCTGCATGTCAGCGTTTGAATGACAGTGGCTGTTTGTTCTTTGAAGAATTCACACTTTAAAACTGCTTTCTGTGAGCCCAGAGGAAGAACTTTTAAACCACCGTTATGTAATTTGAAACCATCAATAGCCCTTCTTTAAGGCTGTCTTTACTGTGGGAAGTCAAGGTAATGATTTTGTCGCTGTCTAATTTCATCCCAATGTACAGCATCGCTTTTATAGCCTTTCAAACGTAGGTGAAAGGCGTCAATCTGGGACCCTTTTTGTGGCCGATTAACAGTTTAAAATGGTTTTCTAACCCTGTCACAACTATTGGGCTGATAAACAGGATTTCTGCAGAGGCATTAGCAAGTCTGTAAATAGATCATTTTTTTAAAAACTCCGGGCAATTCTGCCGCTCCTCTGGCAAAAATAAAACATAGGTCCACAGGGTGGTGTGCCGTGTGTCTCACCTCCAAGAAGAAGTAGTTACAAGCGACTTCTCAAGAGCTGTTTGTGTCCTGGTTGTTATTATTATTGCCATAATCTTAGGAGAAAGTGAACAACAAGCTGACGACACAGGGGTGGAAATCAATGGCTTGTGGGCACTGCATTGATTCTACCTTATTGTAGGAAATGTCCTTCCCGTTAATCACTGGCAAAGCCGGGCGCCGCTG
This sequence comes from Phocoena phocoena, assembly GCF_963924675.1. NCBI lineage: Eukaryota > Metazoa > Chordata > Mammalia > Artiodactyla > Phocoenidae > Phocoena > Phocoena phocoena. The sequence goes on from NC_089234.1 coordinate 13,511,916, forward strand.
CCTACTGTCTTTGACGTAGAATCATCCAAATAGAAAAATCCGATTTTATTGCAAGGGTTCTACAGAAGAAAATATTTTATGTGGACACTGCTGGGACGACCGCGGGAGAAACGAAGGAAATGAAGGCAAACTAGACGCCAGCATAGGGTGACCCATCCATCACCTTTATTCCCTCTCTACCACTGAGAAATAGTAATGTTTTCAGTAGAAGCAAAAAGGCAAACTGGACTATTTAAGACTTTTTAAAAATTAAGTTCAGGCCCAGTCCTACTATACGTTTATTCTCCTGGACGCCGTTGTATTTCTCTGATGCAACAGAAACCTCTAACTCCTGGCCCCAGGTCGCGCACCAAGGGCAGACAGTCCTATTCCCCGGGTCACCCGAGCATTTCCTTTGGGTGCAGGCGCGGCCTCTTTCTCCAAGAGGAGGGGCAGCTCCCCCAGTGCAAAGCGAAGGAGAAATTAGAAGTAGCGATGAAACTGTCAAGAGGCCCAGCCTGGCATCCACTCCCGCAAGTCACTGGGGGAGGCGACACCCCCGAATCTGGAGCGCCCCCGAGAAGCTCCTCCGGCGCCGTGGGCGGACAGCATGGACTGTTTTGTCTTCTCCGCCCCGCACGGGGTTCCGGGAGTTTAGGTCCCCGACCCGGGGAGGAAAGGGCGAGAAGGCGCCTCTGGGCTGGCTGGGGGTGCGGCCGCTGCGGAGCCCACGCCCGCAGCTGCCCTTGCGGCCCAAGGCCGGGCCCGACGCCGAGGTGAGGTCGCGGGGCTGGCGGGAACCCCCGCCGTGGGAGGGGCCCCTGCGCTCCGAGCCGTCGGCGCGCGGGGGAAGTCGAGGCGTGCAGACAGCCTCCCTCTCCGCTCGGCTCCCGCGCCACCCCTCCCCCCCGAGATCGTCGCAACTCAGGACCTGGGTTGGGGGCGGGTGCCTCCCCAGCGCCGGGGAAGGACTGCCGAGACCGAGGGGGCAGCGGGCTCGCGCGGCTGCAGTTGGCGCCCGGCGGCCGCCAGCAAGAAACAGAACCTGGAGCTCGACTCGCATCTTCACTCCCGGCCCCCAGCCCGGCCCGCGGTGCTCAGGGATGCCCCGAGTGGCCCTTGTCCCTCCCCTCCTGCAAACACCACCTCCAGTAAAACGGGCCCATCCCACCCAGCCTGGCGAGCCACCCTGCCGCGGGCTGCCCCCGCCGTGGCTCAGTCTCGGCTGGTGCAGATCCCTGGCCGAAGGCAGGCAGAACTCATCATCCCCGCGGCTCCTACCTCCCCGAGGCGGCCACCTGGGGTGGGGTGGGGTGGGGTGGGGTGGGGGTGGGGCCGTGGGCGGAGGCCGAGCCAAGGGACGCAGCTCTGCTGCCGAGGGCTCGGCCCCGGGCTTAGCGGCGCGCTCGAACGGAGCCCAGCCCGGGCCCTCCCGCTCGGGACGCAGTCCGGTTCCCGCCCTACCTCTTCCGCGTCCCTCCTCTGGCTGCGTTCTGCGCCTTCGGCATTTCCCTTCCCTCCCGGGGTTTCCACCCCCCTGCTTATCTCTGTTACTCTCCTCTTCTTCGCCAACTCCTTTCCTCCCCACCTTGTCCCCCGCCCCCCACTCTTCTGCAGCTTGTCGCCGAGAGAGTCCCAAATAACCCTCATAAAGCCAAAAAACTACAAATGTAAGCACTGCCCAGATCCTGTGTGCGTATCCTGTTGCTTCTAGAAGGCAAATTGACACCGGGAGGATCTGGATCGGCTTCCTCCCCAGCCCAGGGACGTTAGCCCATTGCACAGACGAAGGACTTGGAGCAGGGAGGTAAAACCCCAACGATCATCAACATAATTGTTCTCACGTGGTGGATTTCAGGCCTCTGAATATGATCTCTACCTCCTGTTTTCCATTCCTCTTACTTTCTTGACGTTTTCTTGGCTGGTTTAAGCAACAGGAGGAAGAGAGGGCAAAGATAGCCCTATACCTTTCAGTAGAATGAAATAGCAGCCTGGAATTTCAGCCACATAACTATCACAAATGAAACTGTGTTTGTGAAAATTCGTGACCCTAGCTATGTAATTTGGAAACAGTCATGAAAAAGGATATTGCACAGGTGAAAGTGATCTTGCAATTGCTTCCCTATTTTTAGTATTTTTCAAAACTGCTGAGAGGACTTTCCCTGAATACAAGGATGGATGTTTCAACTTGGAAACTGCAGTGTAGCCTTTGTCGTCGGAGGGCTACGGTTATCATAAATTGCTTTTAAAGTGTATATTAAAAGTGATTGAAATTTGTTTCCTTAAAAAAAATAGTCTCTGAAGTTGAAAACGTTCCACCTTTATCAAATAGACTTTCCTAAAACTTTAAAATAATTCCCATGAACATTTTCTTAGAGAAATTTCATATTAAACATGTTTCTGGGACCCTTAAAAAGCAGAAGTTGGAGCACAACTTTCACAACCATCAATTTCCTGCCAGACTCTTTGAATTGAGCGTTTTCCTGAGTGCCTGGACCTTCCTCTTCTTGAAGCAGGGTTCTCAGGAGGGAAAATTTGCATCCCTGAAGAACTCTGCTTTATGGCAAGCCCAGAAGAAATGAATGCAGGTTTTTGCATCTCACGCCTATCAGGATGGACACGATTTGGACGTGGGATCAGCTTAAAACCCAGCAACTATTCTGGACATGCTGACAAGATGAGGCAGATGCAAAAACTAGCCAGAGTCATGGAGGATGAAGACAAAATTAAAATAGCCCCTTGTTTTGCAGGATGTACTCAGATATTGAGGAAGAGGAGGCAGTGAGATCGGACTTGTCTACAGTGTCTATGTCTATCTATTACTAATTTTCATTCCTTTTCCAGAGCTTGTTTCGTTTAGCCAGTTCTGAGTACCTGGGATTTACCGGAAAACTGTTTCCTTTGGTTTCTCCCCACATTGTTAGTAATAATTTGAACTGAGTCTGCCTAATCAAATTCTTATACTCTAATTTTATTCTTTAACAACTAGATCTTCAAATTAAACAGTTTTTCTGTCCCTACATAATTTTTACCTTTCCCCTCTTAACTTTATTCCTGTACTTCAAACTAGCTCTCCTTGCTTATCATTCTCCCCATTTATTCTTCTCTCACTTGAGGCTTCTGTGATGGTGAACAAATTTTCAAAACACCTTCAAAATTAACTGATGCCTTTCCTCACCCACTGGAATATCATTTAACCAAGGAAGTCAACCCGGGAAGGTGAGGGAGAAAAATGAGATGATCATATGCAAGTAACTGAGGACATAACATCCTCTCACTGAGTTTTTTTTTTAAAGAACGTCTTTAAATTAGAAATATCGGATTAACTACTGTAAGACAAATATAAATTGCCACTCTCCCTTGGGTATTCACATCAGGATCCTTTTCTGCTAGCGACATTATAAAACACAAATAGTGGCCACACAGAACGTCAAAAAGTTGTGTGTCTAACCCCAGATGCCTCATTCCTATAACTGACAATCTCTCTGGCATCCTTCTTTGTAGAAAAACCTGTTCTTAGAAGAAAAGAAAAAGTTGGAAGGACACCCAGACAGCTGATATGAAATAATTCTCTTGTTGAAGCACTTGAAGGGAATTCCAGCAGAACAAATTCGTATTTCCATGACCTGTGTTTGCCCCAATGAGAGGGAATTTGGGATGGGAGGGAAAATGGCAGTTATCAGGAAATGAAATGCTTGCCCAGAGAATTCTAAGCAAGTCAATCACCAGACCAGGCAGGAGTTTTTTGGGGGGTTTTTTTTTGTTTTGTTTTGTTTTGTTTTTTAAATATCCACTTCCCATTTGTTTTACCCAATTCAAAAATTTTTCCCAAGAAAAAAAATACGCTTGTAAAATGTCTCATTAACAGCAAAGATGAATTGGACCTCAACTTTTGAATGCCATGCAGCTTTAATGGAGATTGTAGAAGTTTGCGGTTTGAAAGAATAGTGCCAGCTTGCATTCGGACGAACTATTTTCCATCTGTGTGGTAGAGTTTGAGCTGTGTTTGCTACAAAAGCTTCAGCTGGCTGATGGACTACTTTGGCCCTGAATTTTCATTTATGTTTTGTTTCAAATATGAAAGGATAGTTGTTATTTCCCAAAATTTCAAAATTTTCAATCATTTCCATTTTTATCTGGTTTAAATTATGTTTTGAGATGCACATTAGAGACTACATTTAATATTATTTTACAAGGAAGAAAGGGAAGGTACTGACTTTCTGTGTCAAAGAAATGGCTTATTGGTTTTTGTCTTCAGGCATCTCTGATTAATACTTAAAAAAATAAAGGTTTTCTCACATGCAGGACTTTGCTAATACAAAGTACATCAGCGCGATCCGCAGTCCTAAAATGTGAGGGGTGAGGGTGGGGTGCGGGGGCAGGGAGAGCTCATCTGGGACCCACGCAGGATGCAGGGATTGTGTTTTTATGGAAAGCCTCTTTTGTCCAGCAGCTGGTGAAATTCAAAATGGTCCCCGAAGCCTGTCTCTGAAGCCAGCAATTCAGAAACAGTAGAACCAGTTCGTTAGCCTCCGTACCCTGCCTCCCCACTCAGTGACACTCCAGCTGAGAATGCTTCCAAAAGCAAGACTTTTCTAATCGAATGGAAGCTGCTGGGAGGGGCTTAGTTCCAGGATCAACAGTTTTCGCTTTAAAAAGAAGGTAGCAGTTCAGCCCCTTGTTTGTTTTTGCTGAGCGCCTCGGTTTTGCCTCTGCGGTTCCCCACCAGCAGGAGACCATTACTCGGGACAATGTCCTATCCCATTGTCATCATCTCCTACGGAACTAAAACAATGCTCTGTTTGGCTTCCTAGGCGAGGGGGATTTGTTCTGCTCTTCCTGAAGCAGAGTTTCCGACTGAGTTTCTGACCCAGTCACTTGATATTCAGCAGGGATACCTGGGGACGGTTTTTTTAAAATCTGCTATCTTGTGTTCTGTAATTTCATTCTCTGAGAAAGGGCTCAGAAACTCGATTCTCAATCAAGAAGAATCATACCGTGGCTAAAGGAAGAGGGTTTGCTCAAACTGCATGAGCTCTGTAATTTAAATCAGCTAGATAGGATTTATTTATCGTTGTCTCATTTTTCTTGTTTTGTATTATTGAAGAGCAAACCCCTAAAAGATTTTCTAATATTGTGTTGTTGAATATCAAACCCCAAAAGGTTAGAAACCACAGGACCTCAGATATTTTCTACTGGGCCACAGTGTTTCCTTTCTGCTTACTTCTTCCTAAACATGTAAGCTAAAATATACACACACACATACACGTATATGTATATATACGCACATATATATATATAATATCATGACACGTCAAGACTTCTAACATTCATGACAAAGGTTGATAAACATTAACTCTTTGGAGCTATTTTGTCATACTTGAGATCTTCCATAAGAGTGAAACAAGCCCAGGGAATAGAAAGAAACCCTCTGATCTGCCATAAGCATCTCTCTCTTTACATACACCTACACAGGCCTACTGGCCCTAAGTGTTTTCACCTGGAAAATGTAATATAGCTTAAGGCAGTTCTAGTGGCGGAAAGACTTGTTTATCCTGAAGCTAAAGAGTCAGTAGGACACTTAAGACTGTTTTGCCCTTGGACCTGAGGCAAGCTAATTGTCAGCATGGCTCCAGTAGTTGCTATCAATTTATTACTCCTGTTTAGTAACCTGGGAAGCACAAACGTAGCAGCTGCTTATAATAAAAGTGTTAATTGGCCAAGACTGGCAACCTGAGGAGATTAAGCTCATGCTAATGACGCCAAGGTCGTTTGCTGATTTACTTTGCTCTGAGATGGTAATGAATAGTCCCCTCTCCAGCAGCCCTAGGCGGAATCTGTGCAAACCTACCTTTGCATGGCTAGTAGAGAAACAGTTCAGAGCCTAGGTCTTGCTGGACTGCAAGAGAGCCACTGAGGAAGATGAGATGGCAAAATGCTTAAGAGCTGGGGCTCCTGAGGCAGACGGACCTGTGCTGGAATCCTGACTCCCCCATTTGCTTTCTCGGTGACTCTGAGCAAGTTATTAACCAGTCTGAGCTTCTGTTGCCTTATCTTTAAGAATAGGGAAAGTAAGAATAGTAGTGCTCTATTATTTGTTATAAAGCTTAAATGACAAGGTGCGTGCAAAGCATCAACACGCAACATTAGTGATCATCGGTATTATCTGTGTATACGATGAACAGCACTGAGTATCCAAGACCCAACCCTATAGTTCTTCCTAGTCATGTCCCTGTCACTAGAAAGAACATCTACTCCATGGATATTGTGGTCACATGTTTTACTCATAGATCCCAGGAGACTTGTCACACCCAAGTGAAGCTTCATTAATTGGTCTGTTTGGGTTATACATGTATGGACACATTCTGCAAATCATAGTAGTCTTCACAGTCATGCTTCTTTTTTTACGAAAGAGTTGAGAAATCCAGGAGCTTCTGAAAAAAAATCTTAGTTTTACCGATAGGTACCAAGATAGGAATAAATTGGAGTGTTCAAGTGGAGTATATCAAGTTACGACTGACCAAGAGGTTGAGATCATTGAAACCAACATACTTTCCTTAAAAATACCAGACATCTGACAAAATTTGTCCAGCCTTCATAAGGGCTGCCTGAAATCTGGGAGACCTGTTTTTTAAGGAAGCTTCTGCTGTCTGAGCTGACTGGTGGCATATAAGAAGTTCTCATTTCCCTACTGATGGGTTGAGACTCTAAGAAGCCTATGAACAAAAGAAGTACCCTCTAGTTTTGTGGGAGATAATTTTTGTAAGGTTATGGTTATCTTTATTACCCTTTCCCTGGCATTCCCTAGTCCTAAATTTGCTAATTCTGAAATGTTATACTTAGAGGGTCATGCTTTTCCTGACTATATTGGTTGGTTTGTAATATGATCCCATTGCATTTTACTAGACATGTGTTACCTTTGCAGGAAGTCCAGGATTATGCCAACAAGCAAACTGGATAACCCCCATGGTTTCCTACAACTATTCTGAAAACTTCCTTATTTTGCTTTTTGAACATCAGAAGTTTGGTTTATAAGAGCAAAATTGTGCCTGGAACACTCTGTCATGGGTTCTGATCTATTAAGCACTTTCTTGATTACTCGGTTGGCCTTCATTTGTCCTGTTCCTCTCTTTAGATCCAATTCTGCCTCTCTTATCCTGTGTTATCTGTGAAGCCTCCCCATCACATGAGCTGCTTTCCCCTCATCACTCTTTCTTTGACTGAAGCCTGAGCCCCATAACCTCACCACACTGGCCACAGCTTCAGTGAAGAGATCCCTGCTCTCAAGAACTTATAGTCTAGTTATGGGAACACGTGTGCATTAAAAGATAACTAGCAGTAGAAAGCAAGGCATGAAATGGGATGAAAATGCAGTCAAGATAAGTGCTATGGCATACCCCTCTCTGGACCTCACTTTGCTCACCTGAAAAACTGGAGTTAATCCTCTATGGTCAGCCCCTCTCATAGGATTTCAGTGAAAAACAGATGAGATGGTCTATATGGGAAGCTTTCTGTCAACCACAAATCAACTGTACAAAAAAAGAGTGAGCATTGTTAAATTGTAAGATGCAGGAAAATAACAGAATTATTATTAAACCTTAAAAGGCTTAAAGACAAATGCCAAATTCAGTAGCACGGCAATATGGTTCCATCTAGAGTGGGGGTAAGGTTAGGGGTTACAACGGGAAAGGGTGTGCAAAGGGTCTTTTTTTTTTTTTTTGCAACTGGTGTGCTCTGTGTTACATTGAGGGGTGGTCATGTGAATGTTTATTGCCTCATTTTTATAAATGTTGGTATATATGAAATATTTATATACCATACATATATTCATATGTATATACATACATAAAGGACTTTAGTTATTGGATCTAAATAGTTTCATTTTACAGTTGAGAAACCTGAGAACTAGAGAAAGAAATGCTTGCTTAGAATCAAACAGCCTCTCAGTAGCTAAAGTAGCACTATATCTTATTTCCCCTCTCCCTTGATCTGTATTTCCTTTGTCCTCTGTAAATCTTATTGTTATCCTTCATTCCTCTCTTTCCCTTACCTCCATAGTCAAGCCAACAACAGGTCCTGCCAGTTCAACCTTCTATGTCCCGAGTCCCCCCACTTCTCCCCATTGCCATTGCCCGTGTGCTGGCGCATTTCCCCAGCACCTCTGGACTGATGCTGGAGCAGGACAGTGCAGTGCAGGGCATAGCTGTGGTTCCAGGTTTCCTGACTGGGTCCTCATTGAGAAAGCACTGCATTTATGCACACGGGAAATAGAAGTAACCATCACTCCTGTTATGCATACTTCACAAGGTACTTATGTGGATAAATGCGAAGGCACTCTGAGCACTCTGAGAGTATAAATTGTTCTTCGTACATATGTGTATAGATATGGAGGTGTACACACAAGTTTCTACAGCTACTGTTGTACACAAAAGGCATGTACACTCCTCTCATGTCCCTCAGTGTTTTCTCCAATTCTTTAATGGAACATCCCACTCTGGGGTGCGATGGATCATCATGGGCCTTCCTTATCCTTGCCAGATGGAAGTTCCTGGAACGTAGGAGTCTGGGGCCCCTCTAGGGACAGAACATGTGCTCTGCTGAATAGGTGTTGAATGAAACTTTATTCAGAAGAAGCCACTGCTGTTGCTGCTGTTTCCATTCTACTATGTGCCTTTCCTCATACCCCTTCAGATGGAAGGTCCCCCTTCTCTCACACGCCCATCCTTTCCATCCTTTTATGCCCGTTGAGTCCCACATCTTCAAAGAAGCCACGCTCCACACTCTGACTTGCACTGTAGCCAGCCCTTCGTTTCTCCTGAACTCCTTCCCCGCTCTCAGTGTGGGCCACAAAGTTCAGCCCTCAGGGATGTCTTGACTCATTTGATGTTTCGTCCATCTTTTTTTTTTTTTTTGCAGTACGCGGGCCTCTCACTGCTGTGGCCTCTCCCGTTGCGGAGCACAGGCTCCGGACGCGCAGGCTCAGCGGCCATGGCTCACGGGCCCAGCTGCTCCGCGGCATGTGGGATCTTCCCGGACCGGGGCACGAACCCGTGTCCCCTGTGTCGGCAGGCAGACTCTCAACCACTGTGCCACCAGGGAAGCCCTCATTTGATATTTTAACGGAAGATTGGAAGTATCCTGGGCTGGGACCATGATGTCTCACAGTCTCCCCTCTATAACCCACTGGCCTCTAAATTTCTTGAGGACAAGGACTTGGTCTGTCTTGTTCACCATTGCATTTCCAGCATCAGTACTTTATCTGACAGAATAGATACTCAGTAAATATTGGTTGAACGAATGAATAGATTTTACACATAATAAATGCTTAATAAATACTTAAGCATGCTTGGCCAAGATAGTCCAATAACACACCTTACTATTATTTTTTCATAGCACTATTCTTTCTTCACAGTATTATTATTTCTTCATAGCACTGTCTGAAATTATCTATTTGGTTAATGAGTTCATATGTTCCTTGTGTGTTGCCACTTCTCCCACTAGACTATAGGGAGCTTATAGTTTAACAAGCCAGGCTCTTGTTTGCCTTTTTCACTGCTGTGTCTGGCAATTAGTAGATGCTCAGTAAATGAATGAATGGAAAAAAATTATATCACACTGTTAGGGACTGAATTCTGTCTCTCCCAAATTCATATGTGGTAGCCCTAATGCCTAATGTGACTGTATTTGGAGACAGGGCCTTTAGGGAGGAAAATAAGGTTAAATGAAGTGATAAGGGTAGGGCCCTAAGCCAAAAGGATTGGTGTCCTTATAAGGAGAGGAAGAGATGCCAGGTCTCTCTCTCTCCATGAGAGCACAGAGGACAGGCCATATGAGGACATAGTGAGAAAGAGGCTGTCTACTAGTCTGGAAAAGAGGTCTCACCAGAACCAACCTTGACAGCACCTTGATCTCAGACTTCCAGTCTACAGAACTGTGAGAAAATACATTTCCGTTGTTTAAGCTACCTAGTCTGTGGTATTTTGTTATGGCAGCCCCAGTAGACTAAAATATACACAATTACTAACTAGTTGGCTGGCCTTGGACAAGTCATCTAACCTCTGTGTGCCTTAGTTTCCTCACCTGTAAAATGGAGCTAATAATAGTTTCTGCCTCACACAGTTGTGATGAAGGTTGAGTTAATATATGTAAGGCCCTTAGGATACTATATTAATGGTAGCTATTTGAATTAGTAACAGTTCAGTCAGTTCAGTGAATGACAGCAATCATGCAAAATTTTAGGGCTCCCAAGTAGGACATTTGGGAAGAAAATGTCACCTGGGGAAAGAAATGTCACCTAGAGAGGCCCCAGACAAATAGGTAGATGCAAAAGGGCAGAGGAGGAAGAGAAGAAATTCTGGGGAGATAGGATGGGAGTCGGCACTATGTGATGTGCCCAGGGGCAACAAACAGGGTAGGCTGGCTTGGGCAGAGGGTCTGTAGAGAAGAGAGTTCCATTTCTATTTGCACAAAAGCATCAGTGTTTCAAAGCAAGGGAGAAGCCGGCAGACATTCTGAGTGTGTTTTGTGTCACTGGTGATTCCGTTCTGATTACTGACCTTCTCGAGGCTGTCAACAGGCCCTGCTGGCCTGCCCTTCACCAGCTGTCACTTCTCTCCCTTCTTGGCACCATGCTCTCTCTTACTCAGCACACTGCTTCTCCTGTTCTCCTCCAAACACCCACCAGAGTACATGCCCCGGTGCAGCAGGACGTTAGCCATTGTGCCACACAGTCCCGAGGCTGCTACTCCCTCCCTTTCTGGCATGCAAAGATTTGCTCTGTAAAGAGAATTTAACTGGAATGTTCAATTTACTGTCAAGTAAGTTGATCCTTTTTGGTTTGGTTTTATTGTTTTTAACCCTCAAAACCAAGACAGAGTTGGGGTCCGAACCTTTGGGTCACACATTGCCTTTATCTTTCTTCTTTGCTCTTCTCCTAGAGGTGAAGGACCAGCCTTTGCATCTACGGACACATGCCCATGTTCTCTCGCTGCTCTGCATCTGGCAGGGTAAATGGCAGCCTGCAGTCTCTGCCACGGACTCTCTGGGCGCAGGAGAGGGAACGCCGGCCTTGGAGTGAAAAACATAGGCTGGTCTCCTAACTCTGTTTCTGCTTCCTCTAGCCTTGTCACTCTGGGAACCTTGAGCCTCAGTTTCCTCATCTGTAAAATGGCACAGATCGTGAGGAGGATCGACGTGAAAGCTCTTGCAGATCCGTCACGCTCTGGGAGGATACGGTTGTTCTCATTGTTTTCACCAGCTGCCTGTCATTTGTTCTCTCACTTCCCTGGCCTCACTGTGGCTGATCTCCGGATTGGGGAGGAAGGAGGAAGGGGCCCAGTCAGCCTCGGGGTCATTCCCTCGATGTAGGGCTGGCTTCACTGGTGTGACTCGGGGTTCTAAGTACTCCCATGATGGCACAAACCCCAAAGGGCAGTTTTGTGAGATGTTTTTCAGGACCAGCAAGCAGGGAGAACCCGACTGACCGTAAGGCTCTCCCACTTTGTCAGCTCCTCGGAGCAAGGGCAGCCTGCACTGCTAGCTTCTCATGCAGCCCAGCTGGACAGACACGTCTACAGCACCTGTTCTCTACAGCATCTTCTTAGACTCAGATGCCTCCAGGCCCAAGCAGGGAATGTGATGGAGGGGCCACCTGGTAAGGAACCAGGGAGTGTGTGTCCTTCCAGGAAAGGCAGTCTCTTCTCATCTCCAGCTGATTGTTGACAGGGAAAAAATTAGCCCAGTGCGACCAGGTTATCTAATTTTTCAAGAGAAACTGGGAGTTCAAGTGTTTAGATGAAATCGCTTATTTTTGAAATATTGGAGATTAACTTTAAAAATGTGAACAAAACAAAACACAGAACCACAGACTGGATTTGGCTCACGTCTTCAGCCTCTGCTTTAAAGTAATCCACATGAGAATATTGGTAAATGCTCAGTGTAACTGTTTTGTGACTTATATGCATTTCTACTGGGGCCTTGTCTAAATACCCAGCAGCAGTCCTATAATTTGGATGGCCTGATGACTCTGCCATGAATCAAGAAGTCTCTGCCTAGGGACTCAACCCCCCTAGGCTTACGTGTGTAACTACAGAATCTAAGAATGTCAGAGTTGGGATCACCAGCTCTCCTTGGGCCACTGATCCTGTCTTGCTCCTCCTTCAGTAAAAAAAGAAAGCAAAGGTTAGATGGAGTGGGGTCTTGCCTGGGATCACTCAGATTTTTAGTGAACCAGCTGGAGCAATAGTGCAGCCTCCCAACCCCGGGTCCTATTTCCTTCCACTTTTCCTTGAGCTTCCATTTCCTGCTATAAAATAATCGTCTTTGCTTCAACCCCAAATGAAATTCTCCTGAGAAGTAGTATTCCTCTGAGCCACTGGGATTTCAAGCCATTGAAGAATGAAAGGCAGGTTGGATGAATGGCCAGCCCTGCGGTCTGTTCTTTACGGTTGAGGTCAGAATCAGGAGGAGTGCAATGCGGAATCCCAGGGATTCTGATACGGCAAACCAGAATGCTCTGATGTGCATTTTCATCTGATTGCCTCCAAATTTCTTCACCAAGAGTAACAGTGTCTCCCTTTTATAAAAAACATGGCAACATGTAAAAACAGGCAAAATAACTTGTCCAGATTAAGAATGTAGTGGGAGAAGGCGCTGTAGAATCTCAAAACTGTGAATATTTTAAAGCATTTGTGTATTGGGCAGCAGTGACCAAGTATTTGACCGGGGTGGGGTTGGGGGGCGGGGAGCTGAGTATCCTGCTCTGCCCCAGATATTTGGCCACTGGCTGGTGTAGGCCGTTGGGAAGGTGTCTGCTCCCCACACCTCTTTATGAGGCCCTTTCTGCAGAGATGGTGGACAGAGCTTGGCTGACCCAGGAGGCAGCCTTCCTCCTCCTTCCATGTACGTACTTGGGTCTCAGACAAGCCCCTTGCGGGAAGAACTTTAAGGAGAGGGGACCCCAGCCAGCCACAGATACTCAGGCTGCTTGCGGAAAGAGAGCATCCTCGGTGTTTCGACTTGGTCTTCTGTTGGTGTCGTTGTGGCAGTGGCATAACGTTGCCATAAACAGCCTTTGAGAATATCAAATGGCACCGTCACACCTCCATATTTAGTCCCTTACAAAAGCTGTAGTTCTGTGTACTCCTCTTCACGAACATTACACCTTAATTTTATTAGCTTTTTCAGAGAACTCAAACAGATTACAGAGGCTCAATTTTCCCATCCAGAATTCATGCTGGTTTAATTAATGTTTGTAAAGCACTTTGGAAGAGGGAACGTGTTGTAGAAGTACTAAGTAGTGAGTAGTATTAGGAGTTAACACACTTTATTATAACATCTCCTGGTTATAAATGTCATCCCTTCCAGCTCATTGGGTGTGTGTTAGTTCTGACCATTACACAATTCATCACATGGAAAGTGTTCCTGTCTCCTTCTGGGGTCACATTGGGCTCCCAGGCCAGTTACAGCCATCTGTGACCCTGTGACCACAGTTCTCCGCTTTTGCTGTAGCTGAGAGTCTTGGCAAACTCTTAGAACAAATGCCTCTCAAAAACAGCTAACAGTCCTCTCATTTTCTTTTCCTCTTTTCCCAAATATTGAGTGCCCCACCTTGTACCAGGCACTCCCTCCTTTTTGGTCCTCTTTTCTTGTCTGGGCTAATGGTTTTGCTGAGTGACCTTGGACGAGTCCATTCATCTTTCCACTTTCCTTGATCCCTTTGGCTGTGTTGCAGGGATCTAACACAAAACATCTGGGAATAAAACTATGCTCATGCTCGGTTCTGTATTCCTGTGTTAATGATCTCACTTCTGCCATCTTTAAGTAGAGAATGAAGGAAAGTCCATATTGCTTGCATTGCTTTCACACTGATATAATTTTGCATCTCAAACTTACAGTGATTTCTCCCTTATTATAAAGGAATTCAATGTGACACACATGTAGTTTTTCTGAGTTTATTTTATATTAAAATGTTTCTCAAAGCTTTTATGTGCTTCCCTGCCCTCTTAAACAAAAACACAATTTAATCTTTTGAGAGTCATTTCCCTGAATATCCACTGTCACATTGCATTCTACTGCTTTCATGCCCTCAAGAGCACTTGAGGTTGTAGTTACTTGTGTCCAAGCAAAGTCACCCCAGATTGCGATATTTCAAGTTACTTGGTCTGTTTTCTCTCTCTCTCTCCAAGCAGTACTTTCCCCTCCCATTTGATGTCTCTAATCTTCTGTAGGCTAGGAAATGGGAGAGTTAGGTTTGTTAGAATTAGTCCTAAAATAAGAGTAAATAGGCTTTGAATGAGGGACTGAGAAGGTCTCCTATAAGCCAAGAACCCAGGTTGTAATTTACACTCTTTGATACACACATTTTAACTACTTGATGGCCTTGTCTTCATCCTTTTCCGGTTGTGGCTTTCTTCTAGATGGGATGAGGTTTATAAGATAAGTGACTTCTGGGCAAGCATTCTTGCACAATGAAATAAAAACACTTTAAAGTTCTGATACAGGGAGTTCTTAGAGATTTGCATGGAGGAGGTGTCAGTAACTGCTTGTTGAATAAATGGCTCCAGCAGTTTTTCAGGCAGTTAGAAATTTTAGAAAATGATGGGTTTAAAGATGCTTTGAAATACAAATGTACTCCTGTTAGAAAGATACAAAGTTATAAGCCAAGTTTCCTGGAAAACCTCAAAGTTCTCTGTGATCCAGAAAATGTAATAAAATCAGCCTTTCTTTTCCTTTTCCCAGAATGCTTCACCTGGAGAATGTCACAGCCAACAAGCACCTGTTGTCATTTTCCATTTACCACCCTAAGTGCAAATGGACCTCTGATTTCCTGAAGGTGAGAGCAGAACATGTTCATTTGCATCTTTATTTTTTAATAAAAAGAGAAAGTAATTTAGGGCTTTGTACCCTGAGGTACATCCCAGTGAGGTAGCCCCATTCAATTTACAAGAAGTGATGATGAACTTGGCAAAGACCACGTTGGTTCCATTTCTAGCTGTAACAATTTTATTCTGTTTGGTATTAAGAATGATATGCTAAAAAAAAAAAGAATGACATGCTATGTTTTTTATTAGTCCAGCCTACACTGTGTAATGTCTGAAATAGAGAAATTACAAAAATAAACTTACGAATTATTCTTTAGAATTTGGTTATTCCTTAGGAGGCATGATATAGTTCATTGGTCAAGATCATGAATTTGGGTTTAGGATGGTCCTGGGTTTGAATCCAGGCTGTGGATTCCTAGCTGTGACGCCAAGGACTAGTTCCTTAACCTCTCTGAGCCTCAGTTTCTCATCCAAAATATGGGTGTTTCAGTTACCTATTGCTGCATAACAAACCCACCCAAAGCATAGTAGTTTAAAACAACAGCAACCATATATTTTTTCAAGATTCTGCTACTTGGACAGGGCTCTGCATGGATGGTTCATCCCTGCCTCACATGAAACTGTTGGGATCCCTAATAAGGTTACATTCAGCTGGAAGTTCACCTGGGCTGCAGCATCCAAGATGGCCTCACACATGTGACTGGAAGGTGGTGCTATCAGCTGGGGTAACTCAATTTTCCATATGGCCTCTCTTCCTCTAGTAGTCTAGATTGGCTTCTTTATTGCACGACAGCTGGGTTCCAAGAGAGCCAGAACATAATCTGTTCGGGCTGTTTATGATCTAGCCCCAGAACTGGCACAGTGTCACTTTTACCTCATTTGATTGATCAAAGCATGTCACGGGCCACATTTACTGAAGGGGAAATAGACTCTATCCCTTGATGGGAGGAATGGCAAAGAGTTTATGACCATTTTTAATCCAACACAATGGGTATACGCAATTGTCCTTTTCTCAAAGGGTTGTTATGAGAATTAAATGAGATTATAGCAGTCAGTAAGTCCTTACTAAATACTCGTTTTCATTACTGTTTTATAGTATTGAATCAGTATGAAGCCAATTATCTTTGCCATTTACTATCTGGACCTTTCAGTTACTCTGTCTGGCTCTTGGTTCTTTTTGCTATCTCTGGTTCTATCTAACAAGTGCTAGGCCCATGGGGAATGTGCGAGTAAAAATAGTAATAGTAAATATTTATGCGCAGTGTTGGCTATGGGGCAAGCAATATTCTAAGCACTTTGCTTATGTTACAAACAATCTGGTAAGTAGTAGGGCTACCCTTATTGTGCAGATAGGCTACTGAGTCCCAGAGTAGCAAAGTAACCAGCCTAAAGCCACACACCTAGTAAGTAGTGCAGTTGAGACAGGAACATAGGAATCAGACAGCCTGGCTGACCCCAGAGCCCTGTTTGTTTATTATACCACTCTAAGGCCCCTTCCAACTCAAAAATTGTATGCTGCTTCTACCTACAAAATATATAAAGTAGTTGAAAGAACCTAGTTTCTTGTTACAAAATACAAAATTGAGAAATGGAGTCCAGTGGGATTATTTGCTGGCAATGTGGTCAGAA
This sequence comes from Phocoena phocoena, assembly GCF_963924675.1. Taxonomy (NCBI): domain Eukaryota; kingdom Metazoa; phylum Chordata; class Mammalia; order Artiodactyla; family Phocoenidae; genus Phocoena; species Phocoena phocoena. The sequence continues at coordinate 13,528,346 of NC_089234.1, forward strand.
TAATTCAGAATTTAGCTCTCTGCCCTTTGGCTAATACTCTATCTTTAGCTAAAATGGGAAATAAATATCTGGATGTAAGGCTGTATTTTTCACTTTGGATATTCAGCACCAGTTCTTAAGTCAGTTGCTTCTCCAGTGCCCTGACTACTTTCTGTGAAATGGGGATAATGACAATTAGATGATATTGAATTCATCACCACATGCAACTTTGATTGGGATGAAAGTCTCTGTATAAATACTAGGTGTTCTTGTTTTTAATTAGTCAATATTATCAGGTACTCTGATTCATTGTTACAGAAACTTAATTTCTGGTTGTATTATCTCCTCTGGTGCAGTTCTTTTAAAATGATGTCTTGGACATTAAGTTATGCTGTTCCCAAGCCACTCATAATCTAAGGGGATCTCAGGTTTTTCTGCCAGCTTGTTTTCCCCTCCTACGTCTTTCTGAAATAAAAAATGAAGACGGAAAAAGGAAGCAATGTGTAGTACCTCTGATCCTACTTTCTGCTGCAGTGACAAGGTGGAGGCATGAAATATGAAAAACACCCCCAAGGCTCAGATTATGATTTAGTTAATTTATATGGCATTGTTTCATCAGTTCCAGAGAGAACATTCATTTTGTTCAGGTTCTGGGAAAACTGGGTGGTGGTGGGAGTGCAGTTTTAAGTCAGGAGACCAGGATTGTAGCACAGATGCCCCCACTAACTAGTTGTCTAATCCTTAACAAGTGACTTGGTCTTTCCAGGCTCATTTTCCTCATCTGTCAAGTCAGATGAAGGTTATGGAATAGATGATCTCTAAAAATTCTTCCATCTCTACAGTTCTATTCTGGGTCTGTATGCACCTGCAGACATCGATGTGGGATCGGGAAGGGTACCAGGGAGGGAGGCACATTTAGTCAAGAGCATAAAACACTTTTACCTGGAGCAGCCCTGTGTCCTCATGTGTTGTGTAGACAGGCTTGTCTCAGATTATCCAAATAAATGACTGGATTCTCTCCTTTCATTGCCAATGGACACACAGCTTTAGTTTTTTCTGGGAGCAGCAGCTGCTTTTCTGAAATTTCCATCCCAGGGCTTCCGTCTCCACTCTGTCCTCTCAGAAACCTGTCATGGTTTTTCTGGATGGATGCCCATAGAATTTTAATCCAGTCACAAAAAAGTACTATGCATAACATAAAGCAAAACCAGCTTATGGGTTGTCTGTTTCTTTACTGAATTTGTTTACTTCAAGGGCTTAGAACATAGAAGGGCATCGTTCAACAGCACCATTTCTGCTGCCAGCCCAGAGCCATGGCCAGGACCAATGAGTTCCTTTAGTTAAGGATTTGTCCTTGAAGATGTGGAGAGAAGGCCTATATGATTTAGTGGCCACCCTGGGTCCTGCCCCAGGTCCTGACACTTCCTGACTCTTGGTAACTGGCTGCTTAATTAAACTGGTTGTTTCTCCATAATGCCCCATTTTTTCCCCTTCCCCAATAAGTATTTGCATTTCCAGTAAGGGGTGGAGGGGGGAACTCCCTGTCCTCAGGAAACTTAGCAACTTAAGCTCTCCTAATTTAAGCTAACTTTAAAAGGTATAGTTCTCCAACTTTAACTTGTGGAAAATTCCCCTGGGGAGGCAGCCAGAAACGCACGTTCCAGGACCTTGCTCATAGATGTTCATTCAGTAGGTTTGGAGCCAATAAAACTGCATTTTATTCAGTCCAGGGCAGCTTGATGTAGAAGGATGACAGACTACTAAGAAAGGCTCATGGCTAGAAATAAACAGCATTAACAGAAACAAGAATTTCATGTTTGCATTTGTATTTCTTGCTGTCTGGATAAAATTCATGTAAGTTGATGCCTAATACTCAGGATTCCTGGCATTAACATTAAGGTCCTTGCTCTGTATCTCTTTGACACACATCACCAACACTGGCAGATTCTGAAAACTTAAAACAGGCATATTAGTGCCTCCCTGGCCGAGAGGTTAGAGAAATGAGTTTATGCACCTGGTAACTGACTGCTCAGTAAATAGTTGCCACTTATAACAAAACATGCCACTATTATCCCCTACAAGACGGGGGAGGGCAAGAGTGTCCGAGGCCCAGCTTCAAATCGGTATCTGGGATCTGGCCACAGTTGGGCGTATCCTCTGGTGCGGGGGAAACGTGGCCATGGATCTCCCGGGCCGCCACCCCGGGACAGCCACCAGGGCGTCCTTACTACAGGCAGGAGTTCGTTGCTTGGCTGGTTCACCCTCCTAGACCTAAAATAAGAGGCGGTGGGTTGGGCGTTTTTATTTTTAAAGACTTCCCTCTGGGCCTTTGACCCGGCACCGCAGGTATAAGCATGGATTTTGCGGGCTGTGAAGCTGGGTGCGGCCGGGGAGGATCCCTGCGATCTTGGACTCTCCGCGGCCGGGAGGTCTCCGGAGGGAATAAAGAGGCCCCCAATCCTCCTGGGGACCCGGAGCGGTTGGAGTGGGACCCCTGGCCAGAGCCAGCTGTCGGAGAGTTCGAGGCCCCACCCTCCAGGTGGCGGGGAAGGGTCGGTGATCAGGGATTTGGGGCCTCACATCTCCCCGCCCGCGGAGGCCCCAGTAACTGACTCTGGTTGAGCGCTGCAGGTAAACAAGGGCCCCATCCACCAACCAAATCCTCAACAGGAGGACCCCGAATCCCAGGGACCAGCACTGGCAACGCGGTAGCAGGAGACCCCGCGGCGGCGCCCCGCGTTGGCTCGGCCAGCGAGGGAGTGAAGCCCTCGGGGCCTCGGAGCGCCAACCTGGGCGTTTGAGCTTTGCGGCAAGTCACTGGAGAGTTGGCTGGATTTTGTCCCAAGCCCACGCCACATCTTCAGGACAGGACGGCCGCAAGGACCCCTCCCCCCCTCCACTCCCACCCGTCCCTACCGGACGGCCCCGGGAGAGCCGGGACTCAAAGGCACTTTCCACCCCGAGGCCCAGTTGGCGTGGGATTTGGAGGGCCGCCGCCCGTGCGGAGGAGGACTGACGGACCACCGGTCCGCTGGGGACCCGGGAAGCCCGCCGCCCTGCGGAGAGTAGCTCGGGACAATCGCGTGCTCACTCACACACACACACACACACACACACACACACACGTACACACACACCCCCAACCAATGAAATAAAGTAAAAGCCCAAGGTCTGCCTCCGTGGACAGAGACGCCCCCCGGAACCGGACCGAGCGTGGGTTCTCCCTGGGGGCCAGAGGGGCTGGGGGAGGAAGGGGGAGGGGGAGAGAGCAAAGGAGCCGGCTGAGGGCCCCTCATCATCTCCGCCCCCGATGCTTGCTGGAGTCCGGCTGGGGGACGGCGGCGGCAGCGGGAGGGAGCGGCGGGCAGAGCCCCTCCGATCCCACCGCACGCACTCTTACCCCTTTCCCTCCCCTCCCTCCTCCCCTCCCCCCTCCCCTCCCCCTCTCCCACCGGCTCGCCGCGACCCCCACTCCAGCCCCCTCCCCTTCCCCTTCCCCGCCCGCCTCCGCCCCCATTCTTGGAATTGTGTGGAAAAATTCTCAGCCAAACCTCCCACCTCTCCTCTTCCCCCACCCCCGCCCCACTCCCCACGCCCTTTAAAAAGCCCCCTTTCCTCCCCGGCCCCTGCACTCTTTGTGAATGAGGGCAGGGAACACGGCCCTTCCCCCGCCCAGGAGCCACGCCAGACCGCCGCACTCAGAGGACTGTTTGTTAATAGTCCAATTAGATAATTGCCATCTTTCACTCCTTTTGCTCCGCATTTCCCATAAAGGAATGAATGGGGAGAGCGGCGTGGAGAGGGCTTCTGCCCCGGCAAGGTGACGAGAAGGGCTGGTGCATGCTCCTTGCACAAGGCCATGCGCTTGAATTGAATCATTGTGGCCTAATCAATGCTCTTATTGGATTACTGGCTGTTGCTTTTCTCAAAGATATTGTAGCAGAGACAATGAAATAGCTAGGGGAAAACTTTTTTTTTTTAAGCAGATCTCACAGTTCAGATTTTCTCGGCTCTCTCTCCCTCTCCCCCTCTCTCTCCTGCTGGACTCTCTGAGTACAAAGCTGCCCTTTGAATGGGCTGCCTCAGGGCTGCTGGAGGTGCAGGCATGAAAAAATCCAACTGGAACTAAATGAAGAGAGGTGGCAGTTTAAGATGGCTGTCAGCGTCGAGGTGTGTTAAGGAGTTGTTTGGGACGAAAGCTTGGCTTTTTAGAGGGTGGGGGAAGTACTTTTGGGGAAAACTTTTTCTCCACCCCCCCTTTTTTCCCCTCCTAGAGGCGACTGCTTTCTTCTGCCGCAGGGTGTGTAAGGGTTTTTGTTTTTTTTCTTCCCCCCTCCATCCTCATTCAGCTCTATCTGTCGAGTGTGGAGAAAACCCCTCTAGCCAGTGTGTGAGCAGGAGGGTCAAAGGCAAAGGGAAAGTTAATAATGCCTGCTAACGGTACTAACAATTCAGGATGAATCTTGTCAAAAGTTTTTCTGGAAGTGTGGGTCTTTGATTGTGTGTTTCCTGAAAGCAAGACCAATCATTTCCGTTTATTCACTGGCTAAACCCCTACTTGATTGGGGACAAGGACAGAAACCATCCATTACGGTCTGATATATTATCCAAACAATTTAGTGTATTCATGAGGTAGCCGAAACGTGGAGGCTGCGAAATTACCCGTAATCAATTGCAACAGCGAGTGTGCGTCCTCCCGGGTGTCGGACAACTGCTACTCGCAGTCTCAGTAATAGGCGGGAGCCGCAGCAATTCGGAGTTGCGCTGCTCGCTACCTGATCGCCAGGCTGGGGACAGTGGACGTGCTCAGAGGACGCGGGCGCTGACGACGCGGCTTCGCCGCTGCTCCACCGGGATCCTCGACCAGACCCGCCGCCTCTCCGCGAGCGCGCCACTCGGCGGTCGCCGCTGACCTGCCCGCGGCCGCCGCAGCCGCCCCGCGGGGACATTCATTCTTGCCGCTTGCCTCTCTCCGGACCGAGCGTAGGGGCTGCATTGTAGCGGTTTTGTCTCCCGTCTGCTTTTTTTTCTCCTCCCCCCACCCCCCTTTTTTTCTTTTTCTTTTTTTTTTTTTGTTTCTCTTGCCTCTCCTATGTTCGGGAAACGAGACAAAATGGACGTTCGGTGCCACTCGGACGCAGAGGCTGCCCGGGTCTCGAAGAACGCGCACAAGGAGAGCCGGGAGAGCAAGGGCGCGGAGGGGAACCTCCCTGCCGCCTTCCTCAAGGAACCGCAGGGCGCCTTCTCTGCGTCGGGCGCCGCGGAAGATTGTAACAAAAGTAAATCCAATTCAACAGCGGATCCGGATTACTGCCGCCGGATCCTGGTCCGAGGTAAGAATGGGGCAGGGCTGCGGGGGGCGTTCTTTAGGGGCGACTCAGGGGCTCGAGCTGCGCGCCGCCACTGACCCCGGCAGGCCGGGTGGGTCTGCCTCCTGGGACTTAGGAGAAAGTTGCTGGCCCTCCCCGTCCCGGGTGCGGCCAGCCGTTGGGGATTCCCACCTGGGACGCGCGCTCTCCAGGAGCTTCGATCCCTTCAAGCCTCGAGAGGCCCCGCCGGTTTGGCTGCTGGGGTAGCCGAGGGACCGTGCGGGAGGGCCCAGGATCCAGGCTGCGGCCTCCGACCCGGGAAAGAAGCCGGAAACTCTGGAGGACCTGTTAGCATCCTGCGGACCGGAGGACCTGCGGGGAGCCCGCTCGCGGGCTCCCGCACCTTGGCGAGTTGAGCGCGTCCGAGGGGGCCGCGGGCGCTGGAGAACAGTCGCGGACCGCCGGCTACGGCCAGGCCAGTTGGCGCGCTGGGCCAAGGGGCCCGGCGCCGCGCTCGGGCCTGGCCGCCGCCGCTAGGAGAAGCAGCCAGGCTGGGTTGCCAGGCCGCGGATGTCGCTTTAGTGCTGGCCTCGACCCCGCTCTGCTGCGCGGCGTGCGGTCGGTTCCGGCGGTGGCGGTGGTGAGGCCCGGCCCCGGCCCGGCGCCGCCCCCGCCAACTGATCGCCAGGCCCTGCCAGCTCCGACTCGGTCCCTCCTCCTTCCGCCGCCCTGGTTCGGGAGGGAAGGAGACCCCGGGATGGGGGTGGGAACCGCCGGAGTGCGGTCTGGTCAACATGCTCCAGAGCTGGGGCCGGCAGGATCTGAGCTGGTCAGTGCGGGCACCCTCGAGCTACAGGGGACCCAGTCCACGCAGCCGAGGCCCCCAGACCAAAAGGAACGTCAGCCGATTTGGAATTGATTTTTTCTTTCTCCGTTGTTCGGAGGGCTCTACAAAGGCCAAGTCCGATTCCCCTTCCCATCAGCTGGGTGGAGTTAGTCCCCCCACCACCCCCCAAGCACATACAGCGTCCTTGCTCCCCGGCTGTGGCTGCAGGCCCACCAGCCCGACTTCCCACCTCCGGACTGCTGGCTGCTGGTGACTGTGTCCCAGAAGCCAGCTCGGGCCAGGGGAGGTGGAGGAAGGCAGGAGGGTTCTTGTGCCTGATTATCTCCCCTTCCCCAGATGCCAAGGGGTCCATCCGAGAGATCATCCTGCCCAAGGGCCTGGACCTGGATCGGCCCAAGAGGACGCGCACTTCCTTCACCGCGGAGCAGCTCTACCGGCTGGAGATGGAGTTCCAGCGCTGCCAGTACGTGGTGGGCCGGGAGAGAACCGAGCTCGCTCGGCAGCTCAACCTCTCAGAGACCCAGGTACTCAGCGGCCGGGCTGTACACAGCTCAGCATCAGTCTCCTTCCCCTTCACCCCAGCCAGCTCTTCCTCACCACCTAGCTCGACTCTGGATAGAGCTTCCCAGGTGAGGCAGAGAAGATAAGGAGGATGGGGAAGAAAGGGCGAAGGCTTTCTCCCTTTCCTAAGCCATCCCTTTCCCCCTCCACCCCAAATCTTCCTGGCCTCTAGCCCAGGAGGCCCCAAATCCTATCCTTTTGGATTTCTTTTTGGACCCCAGTCTTGAGAATTCCCTGCTTGTCTCTGCTCTTGGAGGAACCAATGTTTGCCCCTGTTTTGGTCACAACGTTTTGGCCAGATTTCCAGGCACACCCCCTCTGGAGACCCTAGCCTTACACAGCACCCAGGCCCATTCAGCAAGAATGGGGCTAGGGCCAAAGCCCCCTGTTCCAGAGCGTGGGTGACAACTAGGGATCAAAAAGTTGCATATTCCAGAGATCTGCCTTTGCAGACCAGGCTGCCCCAATGCTTAAGGCTTTCCCTGGTCTTGAGCTGGACTCAGCCCCATTCCCAGCCCTGAGCACCCACTGTGGGCACCTAGGAGACCCTGTCTTAAGTGCCAGTGATGTGTGAGGTATGGGATGGGAAGCAGATCTGGGGCCTTGGGAGCCAGCACTGACAATTGTGCTTGAGGTCTTTTCCTTTACATGAAATCCATATGATGCTACCGGGGCTGACCGCGTGAACTCTGGGCCCAGGAGCACTTTATGGCCTGAGAGCTTTGTGTTGTAGGGATCATTTAGGGCCTCCCCAGGGCATGGTACCAGCTTGGCCTACGGAAGGAAGGCATATTTCTTTCTGAGGACCAGTCCCTTGACCTGTGCTCAGCCCTGAAGTGGGTGGGGAGCATTTTAGGTATGGGATCTGGGCAGAAAGCTGAGAACCAAGGACAGAACATACTGGATGTTCGAATTTGAGTTGGCATGGTAGCTTTTTCCCTATTCTCTCTGCCACCATCCCTCTTAGTTTACAAAATCTAGACAGAATAACCTTTCCCTAGAGCTGCCAAACTCCATTCTGGGCCACCAGCTAGGCCTGAAGAGGGGCAAAGGGAGAATAGGAAGTAAGAGGGGAGGTTGATGGAGAGAATTTAGCCCACTCCAGCCTACTGACTTCCTCCCATGACTCCAAAGTTCATGATGGAGAGCAGCTGAGTTACAAATTAAGGGTATCACTCAGACCTTTCGATCCACCTGGTGGTGAGGAAGCTTGGCCTATAAAGTTCATCCTGCACCAATTATTCAGTCTATAGCCTGCTTGCTGCTAGTAGATAGTCAATCTGACCCTAACAGGCAGGAAGTAGCCTCTCGTAGCCTTCAACAGGAGTAGTGCTCTGGGGCTAAATTCGAGCCAGTTGGGCCACTCTCCTCCCCATTCACCCTCACTTCCCACTTCCCGAACTGCATCCTTTAGGCCTTACACCTTCTCCTGGAAAAGCGGGCTTTTATGCAGCACTGATCCATAGTCCCGCTGCAGGCAGTGCGGCAGCCCAGTGAAATAACTTCTGGTCTTCCTTCCAGTTAGGGTCGTGGACATTTTTATTTCTTTGTTATTTGTAACCCAGGCTGGCCTAGGCCTGCTTCCATGACCCGGAAGCCCTGCGTATGGGAGCTGTGTCCCCCTCTTGGCGGCCCTGACTTCCCGCCCCGCCCACCCGCCCCGCAGCTCCCGGCCCGACTTCGGGCTGGGCCTGGGACTGGGGCTTTGGCTGGAGTTGGGGGAGGGCCCCCTGGAGCCCTCGCGCTCCGGGAGCCCGCTCCCCTTGACGCCCGTCTCCCTCTGTCCCTCTCTCCCACCCTCCCTGCGCCCGGCGCGCAGGTGAAGGTCTGGTTCCAGAACCGGCGCACGAAGCAGAAGAAGGACCAAGGCAAGGACTCGGAGCTGCGCTCGGTGGTGTCGGAGACGGCGGCCACGTGCAGCGTGCTGCGGCTGCTGGAGCAGGGCCGCCTGCTGTCGCCGCCCGGCCTGCCTGCGCTGCTGCCGCCATGCGCCACAGGCGCACTCGGCTCGGCGCTACGCGGTCCCAACCTGCCGGCCCTGGGCGCGGGCTCTGCCGCGGGCTCGGCAGCCGCCGCCGCCCCGGGTCCCGCAGGCGCCGCGTCCCCGCACCCGCCGGCCGTGGGAGGCGCTCCGGGCACCGGGCCCACCGGGCCAGGGGGACTGCACGCGGGCGCACCGGCCGCCGGCCACGGCCTCTTCAGCCTGCCCGTGCCCTCGCTGCTCGGATCCGTCGCCAGCCGCCTTTCCTCCGCCCCGTTGACAATGGCCGGTTCGCTGGCCGGGAATTTGCAAGAACTCTCCGCCCGATACCTGAGCTCCTCGGCCTTCGAGCCTTACTCCCGGACCAACAATAAAGAAGGGGCCGAGAAAAAAGCGCTGGACTGATCTTAAGTGTTTTCCTGTATTTATATTTATAGTATCTATCGTGGTGATATTTATGGATTCACGCGCATTAGGCACCCGGGGCCCCTGCGCTGGGCTCCCGGCTCCCAAGAGGCCTCTGACAGCTCTCCTTCCCCACCAGGCTCTGCTACCAATATTACCCCATTTGGGCTATTTTTTCCCCCTACCGTTCCTCTATGTCCTCCCACACCCACCCTTCGCCCCCAACTTCCTTCTGAATCCAGGAGAATCCAAAGAATTGAGGGGAAAGCCCGAGTTAGCCAACCTGATGCCCCAACCAGTGCCTGGCCCTGGAGGGTAAAGTCTGGTTCTAAGTCCGGAGCACAGGACATCTGCTCTAGATCGAGCCACTGCTGCCGTTGATTATTCTTATGGATATCTGAAAAAGGAAGCTGCGAGCAGACCCCAGCTGAAAAGGCTGACAGATTTCATTAGACCAAAAAGGAGGACGCTCCTTCCTCTCGCCAGAGAAGCCCCTGGGCCCCACTTTGCGGACTTCTCGAGAGAGCCGGTGCACACGCAGCTTCCTGGCTGGACAAATCCTGCCGAATTTTCTCCCCTTTAAAGAAACTCCAATCACAACCACCCCCGACCCCAGGAGACAATAAACCAAACATCGTGATGGGCAGCGGCGGTAATAAATTTGGTCTCATCAGCAATAAAAGGAGAGTAAGAACTACTACAAAACCAAATGGAGTGGAACCAGTTTTTAAATACTCATAACGATGGAGTTTAGAAGGCGTAAGAAAATGCAGGATACAAAATGCGTCCCAGGGCAATACAAAATTAAAGTTCTGGGTGTAATGACTTAAAACAGGAATTTAAAAGGGAAAAGCAAAATAAAAGCCTATGCTGCTAAATGAAAGAAAATTCAGAATCTTTTCCGAGGCTGCGCCGGGAGGTGGCCGACAGCTTCACGCTCCTCCAGGAGAGAGAGCTGTGCAGCTGGCGGCAGCTCCCGGACGCTGGCGCTTCTCCCCACCGTCTCCCTTGTTCCCGGACCCGTGGCTCCGGGCAGAGTTGCTAGGTTTGGAAACAGATCAGTGCCCATTGCCTCCTCTCGCCCTCTCCCCGGATTCACAAGACCCTCCCAGCACACAGGAAACGTCCCGATTTCAGAGTTCTTTGCGGACGGGAGGCAGGGACGCAGCCGGGGACATCAGGGCGGCCCGGCCTCTTCTGTCGGTAGTCTCCATATCCCCATCAGTTCCCTGCGTGGATATGAAAGGCATCCCTCTCCACCGCCTCCCCTAAAACACCCCCAGGGTTTAGACGGTCCCAAGTCAGAAACCCGGACCGCGACGCTGTCGCGGCCTCACGCCCTAACCGCACAGCCACGGCCACCCGCATTTTAACCAAAACCACAGACCCAGACGGCGAGGTGCCGCAGTGTCTAGAATGTATTCCTCCATCCGAAGCGAGCGCAGAGCATTTTAAAAATAGTAATTTTATTGTAAATTATTTACGTCGGAAGCTTTTTTTCCTTTTTTCTTTTCTGTCTCTGTCTCTCTTTTTTTTTCCTTAGGCAAATAGTGAAGAAAATAATGAACGATTCCAACGCGGGTAGGTGTCACTGAATCCTGGCTACTAACTTTGTTCTGAATGTTTTGGATATTTGGATGTTTTGTATTTATGTGGTGAGAGTGAAATATATATATCTATGATGATAAATGAGGTGTATTTTTGTCTTGTATTTGAAGGATTAAAAAAACAAAAAAAAAAAAAGAAGAAAGAAGAGCCAGCAAGTGATGAGTCTCCGAGTGGGGACTCCTGAGGCAGAGGGTGGCAGCCCCGGCAGTGCCGGGCCCTGCCACTGGTACCGAGAGCGCTTGGGATGAGGTTTGGGGAGGGTTTCGGTCCGGGAGACAGAGGCGCCTGCTGACGATGTTTGTTCTGCTTCCTTTCACTCTCTGGCTCTCTGTCCCAGCGGTGTCGGACCATCAGGCCCTCCCTCCTAGATCTCCCACTTGGTGTTTCTTGGTTTATTTAGGAATTTGTCTCCGGAAACCCTAGAGCTCCTGCCTAATAACGCCCCCAGCTTCTAGAGTTTTCCAGCCGCAATCTCCACGCCGGCAGTATTTTGGATTTGTGCAATCACAGGGCCCAGAACAGGGAAGCTTTTCCTTTCTTCTGACTTACAATAAGTCTCTTCGCCGTCAAAGAGAAACTTTGAAGGAGCAAGAGAATAAAATAGTTATTAACTCCTGCAGAGACCTCTCCCCCCACCCCACCCCACCCCAGTACATACAACATACACAGTGGTGACGGATGTAGATTTTGCAAACAGAAATCTGGGGAAGCTAGGAGGGCTGGGGACGGTAGTCCAGGGCGCGCTCTTCTAAAGCTGAGCGGCGGGCGCGGCAGCTCCAGTCCCCTCTTCGTGGCGCCTGAACCCCTGGGGGGCATGGGGGCTCACAGTTCTCTTGGGGACACCCGCACAGGCCAGGCCCCTCGGCCCCCCACGCGTGCACTGGGCCTAAACCGCGAGCTTGAGGCGTCCGAAATGAGGCGGCGGTACGGTGTGGGCAGCGGAGTTTCTGAGCTGAGTGTGCGATGGGCCCTACCGAGTTTAGGACCCTTGCCGTCGGCTCAGAGTTCTGAGAGATCAGAGCAGCCGCAAAGCCCAGACAGTTCACTTTTGTTTCTCAAAGTCGCGACACACCCCTCCCCCCCCCCCGCCGCCACTTTCCCTCCTCTACCCGTTCCGTCTACCCTTTGCGTTCCCTCTGAGGACCCCTCTCCTCTGGTGGGGTCCCAGTCTCCACCCCCTTGTTCCACCCCTTTTCCATCCTTCTCCACAGTCGGGCTCTCTCCCTTCTTCCTTTTTCTCCACCTGGAGACTTCCGGTGTCTCTCTCTTTCTCCCCGCTTTTGGATTCCTCTGTCTGCCCGGGTGGCCCCAAGGCCGATGCGTGGGTGGCTCTTGCTGCAGATTCATGGCTGGTGGCTGAGGCCAGCAAGGGGAGAGGAGGGAGTGAGAAGGTGGCATCATTTTATAGAACAAAGGAAAGCACAAAATCGCAGCTTCAGGGTCCCCAGGAAGCTCAGCCCCCTCCCCCAGGAGCCTCAGCCTGGGGAGTCAGCAAGCAGGTCCCTCAGCAGTCCCCCACCCCACCCCCGCCTTTCTCCTTTTTGCTTTCTTATCCCTAAAAGGAGAGAGAACGAGTTAACCCATCTCCTCTCTGCTCTCACCTCCCTTCCCCTCCCTGGCTTTGGGAGAGCTGCTGAGCTTTTCACCTGCCACTCGGGGTGGAGTTCTTCTTCGACTCTTCTGCATAGAACAAGAATTACAATTTTAATTAAAAAACACTTATAGACAATTTATTTCATTTTAGTGCCCGTCCTGTTTCCTCTCCTTCCCCAAAGGCCTTCAGCAAGTTGCTTTGGTCCCTGGAGGCTTCTAGTGAGGTCTCTGGCTTCCAACTAGTGACTCACAGGCCAGGGAGGAAGCAGGTGACCTCTATGAGAACAACTGGCCCCGTCTGGGAGAAGGTGGAAGGGACTTCTGGGGTCATGGAGAACAGCTGGAGGTAGGGGTACTGAAGGGAATCTCATGCTCAGTCCTGCACAAAGCAATATCCAAGTTAGCTCAGAGCAGAGGAGAAAAAGAAAAAAACCTCTCACCAAACTCCTGTTGAGTCTGGCGGTAAGGTGTGGCAAAGATGAGGGAAGTCACTCCGGAACTGGACGTGTGCTCATATCCATGCTTGCAGTTGGCCTAACTCTGAGCCAGAATCTGTTCGTAAGAAGCAGCATTTAGCGGCCCTTTCTAGTTTACAGCCTTTTGCATACACCATCTCTATTACTCCTTACTTTCAGAGGTCCAGCCTCATTTTGAAGAGCCACATACAGGCTTGGAGCCCTCAAATAACTTGCCGAGGGCCAGTAATCAGAGCACAAGACTATAAGCTCCCCCTAGGGTCAGGGCCCTCCTCTTTCTTTTTCTTCCCCTAGGGTCAGGGCCCTCCTCTTTCTTTTTCTTCCTCCTTCTCTCCCTCCCTCTCCTGTCTCTCCTTCTCTCACTCCCTTCTTTCTTCTCTTTCCCTCCCTTCCTTCTTTCCTTCCTTTTGTGTTCAAAGTGTCTGGCTCACGTTAATGGAACTCTTTAGCCTATTTGCTTCCACACCTGCCAACTCCTATTTCCAGGCCTCTTTCTACTACACCAGCTGCTGAGGATTTACTTGGTGCCTTAATCAAGAGGTCTGAATTTCTCCCTTCGTCCTGTTTTCTTTCCTGCCAGTACCCAACTCCTTCCCCCACTTCCCTCTAGAACGACATCTTTAAACCTCCTTACCCTCTTTACCTTACACTTTCTAAAAAAATCTTTTTTTTTTTTTTTTATGCGTTACGCGGGCCTCTCACTGTTGTGGCCTCTCCCGCTGCGGAGGACAGGCTCCGGACGCGCAGGCTCAGCGGCCATGGCTCACGGGCCCAGCCGCTCCGCGGCACGTGGGACCCTCCCAGACCGGGGCACGAACCCGTGTCCCCTGCATCGGCAGGCGGACTCTCAACCACTGCGCCACCAGGGAAGCCCAAAAAAATCTTTTTAATTGAGGAATAATATTCATATAGTAAATATGTATATGGTAAAGTACACAAAGCTTAAGTATACTGTCAATGAATTTTTACACACACACACGCACGCACGCACGCACGCACGCGTGCGCACACACTTCTTGAATTGTTCCAGTGAAACTCTTTCAACTTCTCCTCTTGGGCCACGTCATGACACAATGGCTTTCTCCTGTTTGAAAAGAAGTGGTGTCATATTGGTGTGATGTTTTTTTTCACAGAAAACCACTCCAGGAAGTCCTTCTGAGGCTTCTTGAAAGCATTAGAAATCAGGTATCTTCCGATCTCCTGCAGTCCTGAGTTTAAGTGACTTAAATCAAACACCTGATCAGAGCTGTCTACTAAGTCAGGGTTTCTCAAGATACAAATGAAAACCACCTGCTACAGATTCACTTGGGAACTAGTCGAAATGCAGATTCCTAAACCTCAGCCCCACCTGATGTATCAGAAACTCTGGGGGTGGGGTTCAGGAGTGTGCATTATTAACAAGTTTCCCAAGTGATTCTTATCCACACTAACATTTAAGAACTACTGTACTGAATGGCAAACTCCCAAGACACTGCAACTTCCAGCATCTGGCCTGGGACCTGGCGTTTGGTAGGAATACAATGCATGTTTGTTAAACAAATTAATCCACATTTTCTGACACAAGTTTCTTGGATCACATAATACCATTGTAATTTAACACCATTTCTACATTGGGAAATCCTTACATATCAGAGTCTTCTTACTTTAATAGGTTTCACTTTGATGAAGCAGGAGAGGAAGATGGATAGATTTTGGTGGTTTCTCAGGTCTAAGGGAAGGTCTTTTATCACCCTAACTGGGACCATCTTGCTGGACCAGATGCTCCCCTTTAGACCTGGGAGTTTGGGGGGGCAAGAAGAGAGTCCTCCATATTCACTGAAAGACACTCAGGTGCACTCTTTTCTTGGTGGCAATTGAAGATGTCTGTTGGAGAGACATCAGAGCTGTGGAAGGAGCAAGGCCACCAGGTCCAGAGGAACTGGCATGGAATGGACATGAAAGCTGAAAATTACTTTCATATTCTCTGGTTTATTTAGTTGATATGAAACTTACTTTCTGTCTAGAAGCATATTTGCTTATCTTCTTACCCTGAAAACAGAAGACATATGTTGTGCTTTACGTGGTAGTGTTGTATCCATTCCTAGAAATAACAGCAGCTCACACACACACGTTCCTCAGTATCTCACAAGGCCCAGGATGATGGTTTGCTCCACTAAGAAAAAGTAATTAATCTTAGAGGTTACTAGTTACAGACTCTCCAGTCACAGTGACATGGGTTCAAATCCTAGACCCACCACTTAATAGCTGTGTAATCTTGGACAATTACCCAGCTGCCTGCTTTAAGCCTGTTTCTACATGTGTCAAATGAAGATAATAATGGTAGCTACCTCATAGAATTTTCATGAGTAGTTAATTAGATAAGGCATTAAAGCATCTGGTACAACCTAGTATCAACATTCAAATATTAGCTATTTATTATAAGACTGTGTCAATGTGGTAGCTGATGGTCTGAAACTCTCTCAGGGCCTTAATTTCCCCATCTGTAGAGTGAGGGGGTTAGCCTTAAGTCCTTACTCAAGGAAGGACTTGGAATTGTGGTTGAGCCAGTCATAATGGAGTTTACTCTCTCTGCCTTTAGTAAGGCCATCAGTAAGAACAGCACTTTCACTAAAAATGATAAATTATTATTTAAATGACTTGGCGGACGGCCTTCAGCTGTCAGTTGTCAGACAGCCCTCAGTTGTCAGTCTTTTTTGGGAGTTGCCTCAGCTGAAGAGAACTACCTTGTCCAAGGTCATCCCTAATTTCCCAGGGTGGCTTCCAATGACGGAGAGACCTGGGGATAAGCCTGATCCTCTGCACTCCAACTTTGGATAGTTTTGAAGGGCATCCCATCTTCCCATCTTCCCAACTCCCTGAAGTTCTATTTATCCTGTTTCCCCATGGCTTTTCTCTATCATTGCTGGTCTGTATTTTGTTCCTTTCTTTTTTTTTAATTAAAAAGATTTTAATACAATTTTATTTCCATTTACAGTTATTACGAAATATTGACTATATTCCCTGTGTTGTACAACACATCCTTGAGCCTAGCTTACACCCAGTAGTTTGTACCCCCCCATGTTCCCCCCCACAACCACTAGTTTGTCCTCTATATCCGTGAGTTGCAGATCTGTTTTTTGTTGTTGTTTGTTTGTTTGTTTTGCCATACGCGGGCCTCTCACTGCTGCGGCCTCTCCCGCTGCGGAGCACAGGCTCCGGACGCGCAGGCTCAGCGGCCATGGCTCACGGGCCCAGCCGCCCCGCGGCACGTGGGATCTTCCTGGACCGGGGCACGAACCCGTGTCCCCTGCATCGGCAGGCGGACTCCCAACCACTGCGCCACCAGGGAAGCCCGCAGGTCTGTATTTTGAAAGATTTTTGGCAGTTGGGGGAGACCCCAGGGGAAGTGGTGTGGGAAGAGGAGCACACGGATTCTGAGGCACAGGTCAGTCGGTGAGTTCACTGCAAAAGTGACAAGAGGATGACGGTGGTGCTGGTGGTAGTGTCAGTTGGTGCAGTAGCAGAAGAAATGGAGAAGAGAGGATGGGTTCAAGGTATTTTCTGAGGTAAAATCAACAGATCTTAGTAATCAAATGGAAGTGACGGAAAGTAATCAAATTTGAAACTATTTTCCTTGCGTCTGGAAGGGAATGAGATGAGGAGCTTAAACCAAGAAGGGGCTGGGGCAGAGCTGTCCTCAAGGCTGTGGAGGCAGCTACGAGTTCCGGAGGAGGCTTTGGACCGGAGGGCAGGAAGGCCGGAGGGCGGGAAAATCACGGAGCATGCGCGCTCCGCGCGAGCCTGCCGGAAGCAGTAGGCGCCGCTTCTCCGCGGCGGGAGGGCGTGAAGGAGTTACCGGGCCTCTGGGCTTCTTGTCTATCTGCCAAGACCTCACGTCTCACTCCTCACCCCTTGCTGCTCTTGCCAGTCGACGGGCCTAGGACGCACTCGCATGCGGTGCCAGCTGCCAGGAAAGTGGAGAGTTGGACCTGGTTTGACGCTTTGGCTCCAGAGGCCTTGACCTCAGCTGAGCCTGACTGTGGCGCCCTCTTGCGCGGCATGGGCAGAAATAATGGAAACGCCCTCCTCGGAGGTCGGGCTCTGAAGAGGTCAGCAGTGAGCAGGGCTGTGGAGCAGCAGGAACTGGCATGAGGAGGTGCGGCCGCCACCCGTGGAGCCCCCGTCTCCACCCGGCTGCTCAGCTCGTGAGAAAGGAGAGGGAGGTAAGCCGGACGCCATCTTTCTTTCCGTCCAGACCAATGCTCTGGGTTCTGAGCAGCAACACAGGCTGGGCCCGAGTCGTGGGCCCACTCCCTCTTGGAAGGAGAGAAGCAGGAATGAGGAGTTTGCTAAAGGTGCCTAACAGTGAGTGTCTGGGTTTTGCTTTGTTTTCCTTTTTTCCCGTTTGTTAGTAAGAGGTTAGATAGGTGGTCCGTAGGGAAGTTCATCTAGCCCATTTTACTTAGGGCCAGACTTTGTCCGTTCCAGGGAAGAGCTAAATGCAAGTTTAATGTTTCCATCCCAGATGTCAGTTGATGCTATGGAGAGCAAGCCCAGAGGGGTGAGCAAAGGCAGCCCGGGGAGGAATGGGAGGGGAGAGGGAATAAAATGAAATGGAGTGAAAGGAGGCGAGGCGGGAGCGCGCCTTGAGTAGAGGTGAAAGATGAGGCTAGAAAGGTAGCCTGATTAAGAAAGGTCTTGAATACCAAGCTAAATATCTTCAGTCTGTAGGCAAACGGGAGGTTTTCGGTAGGGCAGCAATGGGAGGAAAGTTGAGTTCTTGGATCATTCAGGTGCAGACAGAGGAGAAATGTTAGTGACTCTTGAAGTTAGGTATTGAGATCTGAAATTAGGCTACAGGTGGTGATAATGGAAAGTAGGTAGGCGTTAATGTTCTTGATCTCATCAGTGATGGAGGCTAGGGGTAAGTTAATGCACCGATACCAGCACTCCTTTCTAAACAAAAGCATTATTTCATTTTAAGATTCTTTTCCTGATCTTCCTATGAACATCTCTGTTCAGAGACGAGGGAGGGTGGCAAGGGGGACTTCGCTGGCGGTCCAGTGGTTAAGACTCTGTGCTTCCAATGCAGGGGGCACGGGTTCGATCCCTGGTTGGGGAACTAAGATTCCCACATGCTGTGCAGCATGGCCAATAAATAACTAAATAATAAAAAATAAAATGACGGGTATGGTTGACTGCAAAATGACCATCCCCCCCCCAAAAAAAGGAAAATACAAACCAAGAAAAAAAAAAGAGGGAAGGTGGCAAATAAGTTTCAGCTCTGCTTCTAACTCTGATTGATGGTGGCTGCCGGCCATACTAAGTTGCAGAGGATTCTAAGGTCTCATCAACACTCAGTTGGAAAAGTGTGCCGATCCTTAGTGATGTCTACTATAGCCATGGGAGATGTTTTTGTAATTCTGAGGCAAATATAAGTGACTCAGTGGTCAGGCTGCTTCTCTAGGTTCTGATTAAGGAGTTGGGTCCAGTTTTAGCTCAGTAGGTTTTCTTAGCCAGGAAGGTCATGGCAGAGTGGGGAGCTGATTCCAGGTAACTCAGGGTAAGGCCCTGCAGCAGGTATCCCAGTCATCACACAGACCCCCACAATCTGGCCATAGTAAGAAAACTTGGGCTTTGAATTCCATCTCCGTCTTTCATTTAGCCATGTGAACTTAGACAAATTACTCAACCCCTTTCAATCAGAATACTCATCTGTAAAATAGAAATATATTACTTTTTCAATCTAGATGTAAAGTGTTTAACATAGTGCCCAGCTATAAATTCAACAAATATTAATTAGCCTCTTTTCACTTTGAACAAAACCTTGTCTTTAGGTCCTAAGCATCAACTTCTGACTAGATTTTCACCTGGGCAAAATTATATAACTGTAATTTTTGTGAAGACTCACTGAGATGTTGGATGTGGAGTACGTGACATAGAGTAGGAGAATCCTCTTTGCAAATTGGTAGAACAGAGGACACACTTTCAACAGTTTGGTGTCTCCAGAGCATTTTTTTTTTTTTTTGTGGTATGTGGGCCTCTCACTGCTGTGGCCTCTCCCGTTGCGGAGCACAGGCTCCGGACGCGCAGGCTCAGCGGCCATGGCTCACGGGCCCAGCCGCTCCGCGGCACATGGGATCTTCCCGGACCGGGGCATGAACCCATGTCCCCTGCATCGGCAGGCGGACTCTCAACCACTGCGCCACCAGGGAAGCCCTCCAGAGCATTTTTTAAATATATTTTTACAAACACACATGCACACATACACACACCCTCAGTCATACATTTTGTTAAAGTTCTTGTTTTCCCTTGACATAAATAGGTTCATATTATACATACTGTTTTGTGACTTTCTTTTCATGTAACACAGTATATCTTTGAGCTCCTGTTATGTCACTGCTTATAGGCCTATTTTATTAACCTTTCTAAATTTTATAGTGTGGATGTATCACAGCTTGTTAGCCATTCACTTATTGATGGAAATTTGTATTCCTCCTCTTTTTTTTTTTTTTGCCTTTATAAATATATTTCTGAGAACATTCTTGTGTCTCTGCACCTATACTGGTATTTCTGAAAGTGGAATTATTGGGTCAAACAATATGTATTTTAGTAAGTTTAATGGTACTGCCCAAAGATTAAACGAATTTATATTCCCACTCACAGTTTTTGAAAGTTAATCTGGGTAATTTAATGTCTACTACTGGATATGATCCGTCTGAGACTCTTCTGTGTGCTAACTTCTCAAGGAATTGGTGTTGAAACTGCATACAACATAAATTCCCTGAAGGTACTGCAAAAACATAGTTGGTTTCTTCTCTTTTCTGGATTGATTATTAATCTTATAGATCATTTAGGATCTCTTTTAAAACTAAACAGATTTATATTTATTTTCAAAGTGATAAAAAGTTAAAATGTCAAGGCTTTTTGTAAAAGAGCAGTCCCCTGCCCTCATTCTCAAGCTGTAACCACCTTAAATTCTTTTGAATGTTTTCTTTTACTTCTTAATTCCTCCCCTTCATCTCCTTTATATGTCCATAGTTCCTCTCCTCCAATACTCACAGTTTAGTTTAACTTTTTGCGGGGGCTAGACCAACATTTAGTATTTACATTATTATGGCAATATAAACCCTATTCATAGTTGAGCTGTTTATGTATTATGAATCCATTTTTTGGGGTACAACTTTTGTTTTCTCTGGAGGTAATTGTTTTTTAAACATTTTTTGTTTAATTGGTTCTCTGTGTACTAGTCACGAATTCATTTTAAAGTCTGCCATGAGTGTAAATCTTCCAGTTAGCTCATATGCATCAAATATTCTCCCAGTTCCTTCCTTAGTTTTGGAGACATCTGTCTTGGTGTTTCTGTCCAGCTCTAATGGGGACTGCTGACTCTCTAAGCTGGTGACACAGCTGTTTTCCTAGCATTTTTCTTTGCTATTGTCCTGGGAATCATTCTCTTTTCCTGGGTTGGAAGCTCTGTTTCCTGGATTCTGCTGCTTCTTTGATGATTTACGCCCTTGTTTTGGTAGAGCACTTCCTTCAGTGGCTCCTTGAGACATGGCACATGGACGTAATTTTTTGTTGTTGAGAGTTTACATGTCTGAAAGTGGCCCTATTCTACCTTTACACTTACATGATTATTTACTTGAATGTAGAATTCTAGGTTGGAACTGCCTTTTCTCAGAATTTTGAAGACATTGCTTTATTGCCTTCTAAGCTCCAGTGTTGCTGTTAAATCTAATGCTCTTCTGACTTGTAATTTTTTTTTTTTTAAATGTGATTGTTATTTCTCTCTGGAAGTTTTTAGGATCTCTTCTTTATCCTGGTATTCTGAACTTTCAAAAAAGTTTGCTTGAAGTAGGTCTTTTTATAGCCATTGTGCTGGTACTCAGTGGGCCTTTCATATCCTTCATTGGGAAATTATCTTGAATTATTTCTTTGATAATTTCTTTCCCTCTGGCCATTTTCCTGGAATTCCTATTATTTGGATATTGGATCTCCTGGACTGATCTTGTAATTTTCTTATCTTTCCTATTTTCTGTCACTTGGTGTTTTGGATGAGTTAATATGTTATAAAGTGCTTGGGACAGTGCCTGGCCAACTTTATCTTCTAATATAAGATTAGAAGATTTCATTCTGCTAAGATTTTCATTTTGGCTATTGTATTTTTCTTTTTCTTTTTTTTTTTTTTTGCCGTATGCAGGCCTCTCACTGTTGTGGCCTCTCCCGTTGCGGAGCACAGGCTCCGGACACGCAGGCTCAGCGGCCATGGCTCACGGGCCCAGCCGCTCTGTGGCATGTGGGATCCTCCGGGACCAGGGCATGAACCCACGTCCCCTGCATTGGCAGGCTGACTCTCAACCACTGCGCCACCAGGGAAGCCCTTGACTATTGCATTTTTAATATCCAAGAACTGTGTTTGATTTTCTAAATCTGGACTATACAGTATGGCATCCACTAGTCACATGTGGCTACTTAAATTAAAATTAAGTATAATTAAAATTCAGTTCCTTAGTTGTATTAGCTACATTTTGAGTGATCTATGGCCACATGTAGCTGGTACATACCATATTGGACAGTGCAAATGTGGAATATTTCATCACAGAGAGTTCTTTTGGACAGTGTTGCTCTAAATTTTAAAAAAATGTAATATCCTGTTATTGTTTCAAGAATACACTCTCTTATCTCTGAGAATATTAATGATAATTTGTTTGAAGTTTCTTCTATCTCTTTTATTCTGTTAGATTGCTCATACTTAATATTAGGACGCTAAAAACCTGATTGGAAGCTTTCTGTGCATGGATGGGGCTTGTTGATATTGAGATTTACCACATGGTGATCTGGAGGGGATATTTTGTTAAGGACCACTGAATATCAGTATCTTTAGGTTCTTTCTTTTTTTAAAAAAAAAATTATTTATTCATTTATGGCTGTGTTGGGTCTTCGTTTCTGTGCGAGGGCTTTCTCCAGTTGCTGCGAGTGGGGGCCACTCTTCATTGCGGTGCGCGGGCCTCTCACTATCACAGCTTCTCTTGTTGCGGAGCACAGGCTCCAGACGTGCAGGCTCAGTAGTTGTGGCTCACGGGCCTAGTTGCTCCGCAGCATGTGGGATCTTTCCAGACCAGGGCTCGAATCTGTTTCCCCTGCATTGGCAGGCAGATTCTCAACCACTGCGCCACCAGGGAAGCCCAGGTCCTTTCTTTTATGTCAGATTTTTCAGAGAAGAATTTTCCAATATCCTAACTAGAGGGTATAGGCATAGATAGCTGTCAAGATTTTTGGCAGTTAAGTGTGGGAAGAGGAGTGGAAATCTTACTGACCAGGATGCAGACTTTCACTTATTCCTTTTTGCCTTTAGTTGTGCCTTGTGTCTTCCAATTCATAGTCCTTCTGATTCAGTATATCGGGAAAAAAGAAAACCTGAGGTAGCAGAGGGGTGGTCTCCTGTCTACTCAGGGTAGTGGATGGGATTGGACTGGGAGTCCAGTTGTTTCTTTTGTATATTAATCTCTTTTTCTCTCTCTTTATTATTATTATTATTTTAAATTGCGGTTAGTTGATTTACAGTATTATATTAGTTGTAGATGTACAACATAATGATTCAAAATTTTATAGATTATATACTCCATTTAAAGTTATTATAAAATAGTGATTATATTCTCTGTGCTGTACATTATATCCTTGTAGCTTATTTATTTTATACGTAGAAGTTTGTACCTCTTGTATACATATTTATCTTGTATCCTGTAACCTTGATGAACTCATTTACTAGTTCTAATAGTTTTTTTTTTGTGGATTGGAAAGTCATTTCTTAGTTTTTTAAGATGAGTCTTGGCACCTTGTGAAAAACAGCGTAGTTGGGATTTATTGAAGAATGAAATAAGCTTTCTTTCTTTCTCTATAGTGTAGAGATACTGTTTCCAAGAGGAGCAATAACTACTGAATTTTAATATGAAATGCTCTGTTCTTCTTGTTGTTTAGTTAAAGCTGCTGTCCTACCTTCTCCAAGACCATGGAAACAGGTAGCTCATAGCTCTGTGGTTGCAATATTGTGATTGTGATCCAGGAGCCAATCTCCTGGATCAGCCAGCTGTTTCTCAGAAGGGAGAAATGTTGGATAACTAGGATGAGAAAAAGCAGCACAGAACTCGGTGAAAATGGGACCATAGTAAGTGTTACAGCATACCTTCTAAATCTCTTAGGAAAGGATATTCACTTCTCTTCATTATTTCCAGTCTAGTCTAGGCAACCATAATCTCAGTGCCTAGATTACTGTAAAAGTCTCCTAATTTAACTCTAGTTTTTCTTCCCTACACCGTATTCTCCATATTGCAGCCACAGTGATGTTCCTCAAATGCAGATCTAAAGCTTAGCAGTTCTTTTTTTTTTTTTTTTTTTTTGCGGTACGCAGGGCTCTCACTGGTGTGGCCTCTCTCGCTGCGGAACACAGGCTCAGGATGCGCAGGCTCAGCGGCCATGGCTCACGGGCCCAGCTGCTCCGCGGCATGTGGGATCTTCCCGGACCGGGGCACGAACCCATGTCACCTGCATTGGCAGGCGGACTCTCAACCACTGGACCACCAAAGAAGCCCTTAGCAGTTCTTTTAAGTCCGTACCCTGGTGGTACCTTTGAAACAGCAGTCAGGCAGGAAGAATTAAGTAGAGATAATTTGGCATGCAGGAAGATGCTGACTGGCCCTAAGCTCAGAGGTCATTTATGTAGTTTTGGGGGTTACAGGGTGTTAATCACTCACTACTCTGCCCTTCTTGTTGCACTCAACTGAAAACAAGGCACCAAATAGGGTTCCAAATTTAAGTGGCAGCAAGTGATTCTCAAGGTTTTCTCCTGTTTCCTACCTGGAATTGAATTTCTCTGTCTAGGCAGTGGCAGAGAAGGAGAGAAAAAGGTGGAGAGGGATAGTACCCCTGCTCTTTAAGGCACCCACATAGTGGTTCCACGAATATTAGTGCTCACCACTCAGATTAACTTCTTACTTTTTTCTTGAGTTGTAAGAGTTAAAGGAACAGTTACCTTTCCTAACACTTCCCTCGGTGGGTAGAAGCATTGGCTGAACTGTCTGTTTTTTAAAAATGTAATAAAATGCTTTAATTATTATTGTTCTTAAATTTAAAAATATCCGAAAGATTGAGAGTTCTCATTGTTCTTTTGAGTTTGTTTTAACTGTTTGGATTGCTATTCCTAGGTCTGATACAGTGGTATATACTTCAACCTTTGTTGACTGATTGACTGACTGGAATCTCAAAGTTAGTTCATTAAGACAGTATATTTGAGTCCCTTTGATTTCATAAGTCATCTCATGAAAATCTCCCTTTTAAAAAACATTTTCTTGCATGTTTTATTGTTCTCAGTTTCTCTATATACTTCACTATCCTTTTGCCCTCCTCCGAACCATTTGAGAATATGTTGCAAACATCATGACACTTGTTCCCTATACACTTCAGAATGTATCTCCTAAGGACATTCTTCTACACAACTATAATACCATTAGCGCATCTAAGAAAATTAATAATATTTTTGTAATATTACCTGAATCCATTATGTATTAAAATTTCCTCAGTTTGTCTCAACAATGTCTTATATATATTTTCAAATCCAGGATCAAATCTGGGTTATTGCATGGTATTTGGTTATTATATCACTTTTGTTTCTTTTAATCTAGAACAGTTGTCTGATTTCTTTTTTCCCCCCATGATACTGACTTTTGGGAAGTCTAGGCCAGCTGCCTTATAGAATGAAATGCATTGTGGATTTTTCAAATTGTACCACACACATCACGACAGTAACTATCAATGAAGATGATTCTGAAAATGTTACGGCCTGAGCCAAAGCCATGAGATAGAGAATTTGTGGATGTAATTTCCTTACCAAAGAATGACCTACTAAAGAGACTTGATGTTGTGGTAGCTGATGAACATCTGACAGTAGATGCCATAGTCTATTCCTATGCTCCAGCGCTGAAACATGCAAACATGAAGCCATCTGAAATGCCCTTCCTGGAGTATTAAGGCCAAGGGACAGTCGCCATGTTTTGGTTTCCTCATGGTGTCATTTAACTTGTTGCTCAATCCCCCATATTTCCTGTGAACTGGAAATTAGACATATTTGGCTAGAGTACTTCTTAGGTGATGTTTTGTTGCAATTGCCTTCTCATGTGGTCTGAGGAGGAGAATGGTTCCATTTTATAATCTTTACACAACTATTGAGCTCCCAGTAGGTAGCATGTAGGTATTATGTTAGATAAAATGGGAAATATAAAGAAAAATTGTCTAATGTGGTACCTGGTATATGATAGATGCTCTATAAATATTTATTGACTGCTGAAAGATATAAAAAAGATAATTGGCATTGTAAACCAATGAATGGTGAGGGTTAAATGGAGATGTAATTTAAGTTTATTTAACCAATGCTTAAAATTGGTTGAGCAGAGCTGTTTTCTATATGCTCTGACCTAGGTAGTGATAGGTACTGGAAATACATTGATGATCTAGACAATTCCAGTCTCTGCCTTTGAGAAGTAAATGCCCCAGCATTCAGAAGTTGGAGAATAAATTTAGGTGGGAAGAAAGAATTGTATAAGTACCCAACAGTGTAAGTTGGAGTTAGATTCTGGAAGACTTTGAAGGAAGGGCAAATAATTCAAACCATCAGAGAAGACACTGGCTTGCCAATACACAGTTTTGGAGGGGTAGCTGGCTTTGGGCAATGTAGCTTTATAACTTACATGGGCCTTAGTTTCCTCATTTGTAAAATGAGCAAAATAAAAATAGCTCTTATAGTTCATATCTATTTAGCCCTTGCCATGTGGCAGATACCGTTCTAAATTTTATATATAAATTATCTAACTATCTATCATCTTCTTTGATCTTCATATCTCTATAAAGCCATTTCTTTTTTCTTTCTTTTTCTTTCCTTTTTTTTCCATACCCTGAGAAGTTTACCAGAGAGTCAGTCACTGGTAAAGAGTGCTTGTAAGGGAGAGTCACTTCCTGTGGATCTTCAGGAAGTCCATTAATGATTCCCTACCACCACCCACAGTAATCTCCAATGACATTCAACACAGCAGTTTTAACTTTGTCCTTTCAGGCTCAAATGTGACATTTGGCCAAGACTGTGAGATCTTCCTAAGAGAGTGTGATTGAGAAATCAAAATGTTACCCTCCGTCATTTTCTTATACTTCACACTAGTGATTCTTATATCTTTTTCTTCAGGAACCTTTCACACTCTTAAAAAATATTGAGTACTCCAAAGAGATTTAGTTACATGGATTATATCTATTGATAGTTACCTTACTAGAAATGAAAAGGCAGACATTTCAAAAATATATTTATTAGTTCATTTGAAAATGATAAACCTATTACATGTTAAAATAAATCACGGTTTTATAAAAAGTAACTATATTATCCCAAACAAACAGAATTTAGTAATGGCATTTTAAAAATGTGTTTGCAAATCATGGGCATGTCTGGCTTTATAGATGACAATTGGATTCTTATGTCTGCTCCTGCCTTAAATTTGTTGCGGTATTCTATAAGCCATTTTCTATAATTATCTCCGTTCTACATGAGAAAGTGAAGGACACAGAGGTTAAATGACTTGTCCAGGATTATATAGCCAGTAAGTGGTGGAATCAGAGTCGAGCTCAAGCAAACTTTAGAGATTATAGTCTTAACCTTCTATATACTAAATTGCCTGTAGGCCTGTTTAGAGGATTAAATGAAATAATGTATTCACTTAATCGGTGGTTGCCATATAGTAAGAGCTCAATAAAGTGAGCTGCCATTATTATTTCACTTGAGGAAATTAGTGAAATGCTTAAAAACATGGTAGATTATTAAAAGTTTGTGAGCTGTGAGGCATGTCACAATAAGTGTTCATTTTTGGAAGATTAATGTGACAGTGCTAAGTAGGATGAGATATAGAAGGAGAGACTGGATACAAAGAGATGTTTGGAGACTTGAAATAGTCCAGTTGAATGTGAGGAAAGATCTCCCATCGCCAGAACAACTTGACAGAGAAGGGAATTTTAAGATAGTATTCACAGTCAAGCAACAACATTTATGGAACACCTGAAGTGCACAGATGACTGCTGGTTATTGTGGGAAAGAAAGAAAACTAACATTCTCTGAGCACCCATGACAGGTACCATTACCTTTTTTTTTTTTTAAGCACCTTAAAAAAGGGTAACATTTTGATTTCTCAATCACACTCTCTTAGGAAGATCTTACAGTCTTGGCCAAATGTCACATTTGAGCCTGAAAGGACAAAATATGGACAGACACTTGTCTGTAATTATTTCTCAGTCTTACAGCAGTATTTCAAGGTAGGTGTCACTGGTGACATTTTTCTGGATGAGGCCCAAAGGTAAGAGACTTATACATAGAAAGAGGGGGAGGGAAAGGATGAGGGATGGGGGGTGGATATCACCAGGGTTCAATCCCAGACCTCGCTGACTTCAAAGTCCATACTAGACTAAGAATATTAGTTTGAACTTCAGAAATTCCATGAATTTTCCATGGAATTATAGGCATAGTTTTGTGGGGAGATGATCATTTAGCAGATTTCTGAAAGGAATCTGTGACCCCAAAAGAGAAGAACAATTGTCTTAGATTGTCAAAGTTGGAAGGATATTTAGAAATTAAAATCCCACTGCCTTCATTTCAAAGTTGGGCAAACACACAGAAAGGGGAAAGGATTCGTTACAGAGTGACTCAATTGGCAGAGCCAGCACTAGAACCCAGTCCCCTTGTCCCCCAGGCCACTGCATCTCCATTTTTGATACCTTATATGAAGGCAGCAGAAGCCTTGCACAGCTTGGAAGAAGTGTAGTGCATTGGACAGATCTCCTTTTAGACTGTCTTGGCAAGAAGTTAGTTAGGCACCTCTGGAGGGAGGTGTGTTAACTCTTCAAGGACCAGGCTCTAAATTAGTACTGTTTGGTAAATTGCCACTTTATAGGGTACTATTTGCCTTTATAGGGTACTATTGCCACTTTATAGGGTACTATTAGTAAGTGACTGCTCTAAAGCGAGCTTTGGAGTGTAGAAGAGCAACCCACCTCTCCAAGAGCCTACTTCTTGCCTAGTGTATAGTTTTCTCCCCAGGTAGAGGAAATCTTGCCTGGGCTATGGCAAATCAAGTCGTCTTTGAGGAGGATGTAGTAGAAGGGGGAAAAGGCAGGACAAGCTGCTTTCCGTACCAGCAGAGTTTGTCTGCATGCAGGAGCAGTTTTAACATAAGGAAATATGAGTGGTCTTCATATATCCTCCATGTTCTGTCTTCTGCTGGCAGCCCTGCTTTCTTCTGAGCCTGCAACCACAGTCCGTTTTCCATTTCCTGATGACACTTTTAAAGCTCATGTTATTCTACCATCACCTAGCTCAGTGTCTGGCACTTAGAAAATTTGAGTATTTGTGGACTAAATAAATGAGATTCTACTTGTGCTTGAATCTTGATTCTACCATGTATAAGCTGTGCTATTTTTAATTAACTTCTCTGAGCAGTGATGCCTGTGGTTACTGGTAAAGTAGAAAACAGAAGAAAATCTCAATGATGGTCAAGACTGGCCCTCTTGGAACCTGGGGGAAAGGATTAGCAGGAGCCTAACCCTCTTGGGGAATTCAGAGGCAGATTAGCAGCATTGTTGCAGACTGCTTCAGGTGTTGGTCGGAGTCCCTGAGACCCAGTCCTGATTCAAAGCCCTGACCTTGCTTTTGTGAACCTCAGGCTCATTCCTCATTCTTGGCCTGCCTCAGTAGTACTGGAGAACTTTGACATGATGGCCCATCAGCTTTTCCCTCCCTAGGGCAAAACCAAATTTGTGCCAGCATCATTCAAGATGGGTGGTATTTGGAGGAGATTCCTGCCCAAGAGAGTTAGGAATGGAAGGTTTAGAGTTTCTTAAAGAATGCCCCCTTCCACTTCAGACAAGTTTCTGTTAGTTCGCTTTGTCCAGAAAATGACTATTGTTCTAAATAAAGCCTCTGTAGTTTCAGACCTAATCATGATAAATCTACCAGGAATTAATGCCTGTCTGACATTAGACCAATTGCCTAGAAATCATGACACTTATAAGAAATAGTCATCTCTTTATTTGAATGAAAACAAAGCATTCCAGGGCAGATTTTAAAATATATTATTTTAATTTTTAGAGGAAAAGAATTCTTCAAAGAGAATTGTCAATGATCAAAACTGGTTGATAAATCACATACATAACTATGTAATTAAACTTCTCCATTTTCAGAGACCTGCAATTAGAGTTCTTCATGTAGTTACCCATAATGATTCATTCTTGCTAATATGCTAAGGAAGAAGGGAGTCAGGAAGATAAATTTTAATATGAACTTTTCCCTAATTTGGATCAAGAGGCAGTGGAAGTATGCCTAGGCTCAGAGGCAGGAGAACTGGGTTCTAGTTCCAGTTCTGTTTCTCATTAACTGTGGGGCTTTAGCCAGATCATCAAGCCTATCTGAGCCTTCGTTGCCTCAGCTATAAAACAATAATAATACCTACTTCAGAATATTGTTATGAAACCTTAATGAAAGTATGGGTTTGGTAATGCTTTGTAAATTTTAAAGCACTGTAAGGTCCTGATACATTTTAGTATTGTGCTTTCTTATCATAGCAGGCCAGGCCCTCTGTTTGTGGTGGGAGGAAAAGGCTCTAATGTACAATATCAGCCTTTTTGTAGTGTGAAAAGACAGAGATTAATGAAGGGCTAGGGTGCTTTGTTGAATGTGTCTCTGATTGACTGGTGGCCCTGCTTCTGATGATCAGGAATTTATTATTAAGAAAATTGCTATGTGCTTGGGGAGCTGGGACTTGGTTTGTGCCTTCCCCACTGCAGAGGGTCACCACAGATACCTCAGGTGCCCTTGCATTGACTTTGCTGGATTCACATTTAAAGAGAAACCTTTTATTTGGACCAGATGGAGGTCATGGGGGGTTGTGACAAGTACATTGAGAATTTTCAGGGTTCAGGTCTTTCTCTCTTTCTTTCTTTCTTTCATCTATTTATTTTTATTGAAGTATAGTTGATTTACAGTATTTCTGCTATATAGCAAAGTGATTCAGTTATACATATATATACATTCTTTTAAAAATATTCTTTTCCATTAAGGTTTATCATAAGATATTAATATATAGCTCCCTGTGCTATACAGTAGGACCATGTTGTTTATCCATTCTGTATATAATAGCTTACATCTGCTAATCCCAACCTCCCGCTCCATCTCTCCCCCAACCCCCTCCCCCTTGGCAACCACAAGTCTGTGCTCTGTCTGTGAGTGTATTTCCATTTCATAGATAAGGGTTCAATTCTAAGTCTCAGTGTGGGGCCTTAGGATGTGAATTGGGGTTTGCGTTCAGACAGAGTATTAGAGCTGGTAAGTACCCAGATGATCTGATCCAGTGGTCCTCAAAGTGTGGTTGAGTTGTAGCTTCAACATTACCGGGGAACTTGTTAGAAATACATATTCTTAGGTCTCATCCCAAACCTGCTGAATCAGAACTCCTGGGGCTGAGGTTTAGTAATCTGTGTTTTAGCAAGCCCTCCAGGTGATTTTGATGCTCTAAAGTTTGAGAACCACTGCTCTAATCTAGACACATTTTGTAAATGTTTGTAAAATGCTGAACCCAGTGCCTAAGACATAGTAAACAGTGCATAAATAATAGCTGTTGCTACTTTGCTATTCATATCTGAGAGCTGGGACTACAAAAGAAAAATCAGACTTCCTGCCTGATTTTTCCATGACCCCATGTTTTTGCAGTGGTCCTTACAAATCCAAGTTGCTTAGTAGTGATCACCTCTTCGATTGTGGCAGCAATGTGTGAGAGCACTTGCTAGGATTGTTTTTGAAGTGGGGATGGTTTACATGGACCATTGGAAGTGGTGGTGGAGACTCAAGGTAGTTCTTAGGGGTCAAATGGAATTGAACAGCACTTATGCCTCCAGTTCCCCATCTTATGTCATACTGTGAGAATACTGTTCTCCAAGGGATGTGAGAGGTATTCCAGAAAAGAGAAATTAGTTGTGATCATTAATATTAGTTGTGATCATTAATATTAGTTATTTTGACCTTAACTATCATCAGAATCCTGTATAAACTCAGGGAGACTCTACTTCTGATTCAGTTTTTCCATCTGTAAAGTGAAAATAATGTAATTTCCCCGCTGATTAATTGACAGAGACAGGATAATTATAGGAGCATGTTTATAAGGTAAGAGCCTCAGAAGAAATATTCTTTTCTCTATTAAAATTTAGCTTCATTAATTTTGTGATTACAAATGTAATACATGTTAATGCTTTTGGAAATTTTGGAAAAGTATAAAAATTTTAAAAATCGCCCATACTCCCATCACTCAGGGAAAATTACTGTTAATGTTTTGGTTTATTTCCTTCTGATCTGAAATTTTAACAAAAACACTATGAAATAGATATTTTCTATTGAGGGACGCTTGCATGGATTGTGTGTTTACGGTGTGCAAGGCATTGTGCTAATTGCTGAAGATATTTTAAATCAGTTAACCCTTACAACAACCCTCTAAGGAAAGGGTTCTCAACCTTGACTACACCTTAGAGTCATCTGGAGCAGTGGTTGGAGGTGGTCTTTAGAAATAGGAGACCCATGCCTCAGACTAATTATATCAGAATCTCTGGGAATGGGAGCAAGACATCAGTATTTGTAAAAGGCTGTCCAGATGATTACAATGTACAGGAGAGCTTGTAATAACACATATTGCTGGGCCCAGCACCAGAGTATAGAGTTCTCATTCTATAGGTTTTTCAGTGTGGTCTGAGATTTTATATTTCTTTCAAGTTCCTAGGTGGTGCTGATGCTTCTGGTCCAGGGACCACTTTGAGAATCTCTGAGGGAGATGGCATACACACACAGGTGAGAAAAATGAGGCTCATATTAAATAATTTGCCCAAGGTATTAATATACTACAGTGAAAAATATGTAGAGCCAGAATATGAACCCACGTCTATACAAAGTCAAGCTTTCTCACCTCTATACTTCCCTCACCCTATTAGTGTCACTTTTCTAACATCCACTAATTTAATAGATTTGTATCCATGGTAATACATAATTCTTTAACCTCTTGACTGATGCCCCCCCACCCCTGCAAATTGTAAGTAAGGGAGTAGTAGAAGTGAGGTTTGAAAGGTAGCTGGGAACTTTTCTTTGGTTTTGAATGTCACGCTAGGGAGCCTAAATTGTATCCTATAGCAGCTGATTCTTCTGTTTCTACCCCCAGCTGTCTCCCTACTTGCTGATCTTAAAGGTTTGTGCCTGGGAGGATTGCACAAGGTGTAGAGTCCTAGGGATGGCTCTGTTTCTGCTGTCCCTCAGTGGTGCTGGTCTCAATGTAGGACATCATTAGAACTGTTTTGTTATTTAATTTAGTTGATCTGGTGTTTTAAAACCATGATCATTTTATGGTCATAAGCCCAAGCCAAAAAAACCTGAAAAACAATCCCATGTATGATTGTTCTCACGTTGTTTTAAAAATATACTATAATCATGGTGGGTTCATCATTGGATTAAGTTCGACTAAGGTCCTGAGGTTATGGGAAATGGGACTAGGAATCAAAAGACAGAGATTCTAGTCCTGGCTCTGCCAAATACTAGCCATGTGACTATGGGCAAATCATTTGACCTTTCTGGACCTTGGTTACTTCACCTATGAATAAGAATAAGAATCTAATCTACTTACCTAATAGGATTTTCACCAGATTAGTTTTATGGTTTTGGAGATCCCTTTGGTTCAAGTGGTCCAGGACAGATTTCTGGGAGGAGGATGTGGATCTGGGATGTGAGGGAGGATTTGTTGTGAGGAGCGTTGTGCATTTCAGGTAAGGTGTCATGTGATGTGTGGTGATCAAAGTGGTGGTGGGGCTCGAAGAGTGCATGTTGAAGGGAGGGGAGATCAACCTAGTTGGAATCTAATCCAACTCATGTAATTCCTAGGAATAATCAGACATATCAGACTTTTACTATGGAAGCTATTAATGCTAAATAATTTGGAGGCTATTCAAGACGAATAATTGTAATGGTAATCGTAACAAATGAATGGTGAATTAATATTACCAGATGTAGGGCTGAGACTTTAGTAAACTCCACAATTGCCTTATTTACTTTTCTCAATAACCTTATGAGGTAGGTGTTATTATTCACATTTTGTAGATGAGGAAACTGAGGCTTGGTGTGGTTACACAGCTAGTCAGAACCAGAAGTCAAATCCAGGCTTATCTGGCACCAGACCCACCATCTTTACTATTATTTTGTGCCTCCTTGTTTGCTCTTTAAGTGTTTCCTGTATTTGTGTCTGGTCCTGAGGTTGTGTTGGAGATTATTTTACTTGGCCTTCAAGGCCCAGTTCAAAACCACCTCTTTCATAACATTTCCCTTTCATCCCCATTAAGATTTGTTTCCTTTTTCAGCATTTTAAACTTGTGCTTCTGCAGTAATACTCCTCACCTTCTGCTTTGTGTCTTAATGATTTGGGTACAAGAGTGTCTTCCCCCATTAAGCTGTTGCTCAGCGGTATATCTAGCTAAGAATTATTCTTCAGCATGGTTTGCTGATAATTACATTCTAGGGCAGAAACAGTAACTCTAAAACCCATAACCACTAAGGGAAAACTCATGTGAAAAACTGTGTGGCATATTAAGTTCTGTTTCCATCAGGTCAAATATGAAAAAGGCAAGAAAATGAAATAAAGGCCTCAGTTTTTATAACCATTCTAGAGAAATGGACCTGAAGAAGAAGGTGACAATAAATTCTGTGGAGTGAAGCTTCATCTGGTTCTGGTTTGCAGAGCACCCGTCTCTTTGCCTTTTAATCATGTAATAGAAATGACTGAAAGAGTAAAGGTGCCGGGCTAATAGTTATGCTGAGTCCATTCTTCCCACTGACGCTTAAGGGATTTATGTAGGTAAGTCCCATTAATGTTAATGGAAGTTACATGTGTAATTCCTCTTTTTCATCACTGAGAGAATAGAGCTTTATATTCCTTGGGTAATTATGGTACCGGCACTGTTAGTGTTTTTCAGTTAACTTTTTCACCTGCCTTTCCTGCTTGAACTGTTAAGAAAGGAACTGAATTCTTCTGTTCAGAAAGGAAAATTGCCGAAATATCTGAGAACTGAAACAAATGTAACTAGATCCACTTGTTTGAGAGGGAAAAAAAGCAAGAAAACACTAGGACAGGAAGCTGGAGGGTGAGCTCCTGCTAATTTTCAGATCCCAGGAAGCATGTTGTGGTTTGGATTTTCTAACAATGCAGGGCTTTTCACTGGCAGCCCATTTCCTCAGGTATTTGAAGTGAGAGGAAAATGAGTCCCTGAACATTTGGACTGAATTAATTTTAGCGTGTAAGACTTGAGAAGCAATGCCTAAGTCTTTGTAGAGCCTAATAAAGAATTAATCTTGATCTCTGCCTGAGACTCAATAAAGTATTTGAAATACCTTGGTATCTGAGATTTGATTCACAGGAATCTGAAAGGAGAGCTGTATTACTGTCCTATTTGAAATGTAAGCCCGTTGGGTGTTCCTCTGTCACACTAGGTGCTCTGATGAGAGCAGACAGCAGGTCATCCTATTCCTTAGGACACAGCAGTGTCTGTGCCTTAGCTGGAGGTGGGAAAGTCAGCGTCCTAGTCTTGCTATGTAGATGGGCCATTTTTCAGAAAATGTTTTCACTGTGAAAAGGGGCAAAAGGTTCAACTTTCCTGTTGGCTTTACTTCTACCATTTAAAAATAGTTGATTTTTTAATAATTGGGAGGAGAAGAAAGGTATACTTTAATGTATAGACACTTTCAGGTTTTGTGGCAACCATCCATTCTCCTGTTGGAAGGCACTTTTGTAGTCCTCTAATTCAGCCAAATGGTTTAAAAGCATTTAATGGTGGGGAACTTACTCTAGTACTTAGTATAGTATATCGGTAAGGAAGTGACTCGAATCAGCCGGTCAGGAACAGGCGGTTCTCTCTTTGGGCAGCTTTGTGTTAGAAAGTTCTGCAAGTTCTTGCCTCGTGGCAAGATAAAAACGTGTCTTCCATTAGTTTTCTTTTACCCATTGGCCCTGCTCTATCGATACTCTTGGGACCACAGAGAATAAGTTAGCTCTCTCGGCCACTTGAAATTTCTTCAGTTGTTTCTCAGAATTAAAAGTTGAGACATTTTATTGGCCTGCCTTTTTTCATCCTAGGTGCAATCATGTTGGTTTTCTTAGGCCAGCGTTCTGGCTATTCATTCTATAGCTGTTCTCTTATTCCTTGGGCAGCTGAACCATATTTCTCCAATTTAGCTGTTTTCCTGAGGCTTATGACAGAAGAGCTTTTGTTTATCACCTTGTCCTTTAAGTCTTCATACCCAGACTACTGGTCCATGTAGCTGCTATCCCTGAAGCTCCTTCCAGATTAACTAATCAAAGCTTGGAAAAGACCCAGATACAATGTTATGTGAGCTGCTTTCTCCAAAATAGCCCAATATAGTGAAAATAAAATTAACTGAAAATTAGGAGACCTGGACTTTAGCCTGTTCTCAGTCATGGAGGTTTCCTATTTCAACTCTTTCCCATCTATTCATTTAATCATTATGCAAATACCAAAGTGATCTTAAAATATAAATTAGATTATGTCATTTAAAATCCTTCAATGGGGGCTTCCCTGGTGGCGCAGTGGTTGAGAGTCCGCCTGCTGATGCAGGGGACACGGGTTCGTGCCCCGGTCCGGGAAGATCCCACATGCCGCGGAGCGGCTAGGCCCGTGAGCCATGGCCACTGAGCCTGAGCGTCTGGAGCCTGGGCTCCGCTATGGGAGGGGCCACAACAGTGAGAGGCCTGCGTACAGCAAAAAAAAAAAAAAAAATCCTTCAATCGTTTCTTAACTCACTTAGGTCTTAGTCTAAAATCCAAAGTTTTACTGAGACCTACAAGGTCCTCCATTATGGGACTCCATCCTGACTACCTACCCCACTCCCCACCTCATTTTTACATTTTTCTATGTTGTTCACTATGCTTCAGCCATACTAGCTGCTTCATAAGATCTGTCCCACCTCAAAATCTTTGATAAGCTGTTTCTGCTTACTCAAATACTTATTCCCTCCATTTTTGCCTAGCTCTTTTTCTTTTTATTTATTTATTTCATTTTATTTTTTTATTTTTTTGGCCGTGCCGCACGGCATGCAGCATTAGTTCCCTGACCAGGGATCGAACGTGTGCCCCCTGCAGTGGAAGCTCAGAGTCCTAACCACTGGATCGCCAGGGAAATTCCCTGCCTAGCTGACTCAACCTCTAGATTTCAGCTCAGATGTCATTTCTTCAAGAAGCTCTTCCATGACCTGGAAGAAATGCCCTAGCTAAATGAATGGCAGCCATTGAGTCCCATGCCCTGGAGATAAGCATAATCCAATCCTCCAGCCTGTGCTTCAGAGCTGTGCGCAGCTCTTCTTGTGTCTCTTTCCACTGATATGTATTACATACAGATCTTATTTTATGCAGGCTGGATATATAGGGATGCGTGTTAATAGCATGGTACTTGGCTCTTAAAAACTTAAAAAAAAATGTAGTTCACTCAACTTGAAGTGATCTCACTCAGTAAAGGAAGGGAAACATCCGTTAATTGGTTACCTACTTCGGGTTTTGGCAAACATTTTCTGTAAAGGGGCAGATAGTAAATATTTTAGGCTCTGTGGACCATACAGTCTCTATTGAACTCAACTCTGCTGTTATAGCCTGAAAGCAATAGTACCTTAATGAATGAGTGTGGCAATGTTCCAATAAAAATTTAGTGACAAAACAGGTGGTCATAAACTGCCAGTCATTGTTTCCCAGACCCTGATTTAATGTGTGCCAGATGCTTTACATGTATTTACTGTTTATGACAATCTGGTAGGCAGTTATTTATCCATTTGACAGGCTCATAGAGGTGAACTTACTTATCTAGAGCCCCCCAGCTTAGTATAAGAAAGAATTAAAATTCTAACCTGGGCTTCAAAGATAAGAGAAAGGAAATGGCCAATAACGTTTAATTCAACAAATATTTATTCAGCACCTATCATATGATTATGCTAGTGCTAGACATTTGAAAAGACTAGCATCTTTATATTTCACTTCTCTATGATTACCTAGTAAGATTTTAAAATAATTTGGAGAGGCATATAGTGTCGTGGTGGGGTAAAAAGAAAGTGATTTTTGGAATCAGACATGACTCAAATTTTAACCCCACTTTTTAACAACCCTGAATTTGGATAAGTTATTTAAGTTCTGGCCTAAATATCCTGAGACCAAAAACAAATGAAGTGATATTGGTAGATGGTAGCCCTCCGTTAAATAATTTTTAAAGGAGATTTTATTTTGGAAGAGACATTGTACTTTTTATTTATACTATTCAGATTTTTCTGTAGGAGGTACTGTTAAGGTCTTTATAGATTTTAAGACTTTCAAAAATAGGGATATAAAGGAGGCAGCCACTTATGTCTCATTCAGGGCTGGTCTGTCACTAAGAAGTTGGCTTGTGTGATGGAGCATTAATTGACTATCTCCACCAGTAGGAAGAAGTGTTTGGAGGGGATTCAGGGAGCATAGATACTGAGTTTGAAAGTGAATAACTTTTCAAGTCCTGCATTCTTTTTTATTTGCTAAGTGACAAAGGAATCGCTTGGGAGAGTGTCTTGTAAGGTCCACATCATGATCATGTTTGATACTTATATTCAGAGTGGATTTTGGTATGGTCAGTGGTCATTACTGTTGGTGAACGTTTAAAAAAGATGTAGTGGGGGCTTCCCTGGTGGCGCAGTGGTTGGGAGTTTGCCTGCCGATGCAGGGGACACAGTTTCATGCCCCAGTCTAGGAGGGTCCCGCATGCCGCGGGGCGGCTGGGCCCGTGGGCTGTGGGCCGTGGCCGCTGGGCCTGTGCGCGTCCGGAGCCTGTGCTCTGTGGCGGGAGGGGCCGCGACAGTGAGAGGCCCACGTACTGCAAAAAAAAAAAAAAAAAAAAGATGTAGTGGGATGAGTGTAGTGGTTTGTGGGAAAGATGTTTATGACCACAATAGGGCTGCTGTTTTTATCTTTAATATCTGATTATATTACACAAACTCCATCTTGATGATTGGAATCTCTTATTCCACAGGCTAGATCATCTCAAATTTCAGACTTAAAAGCACACCTGAATGCCTTCTTCTGCTTTTAGAATGACCATTCACTGCCAGAAAAGCTTTCCATTCCCTTTCTGTGACTCTTCAGTAGTTTTGAGGACATTCTACTCCTTTTTTTTTTGTTTTTTTTTTTTTTTTTGCGGTACGCAGACCTCTCACTGTTGTGTGGCCTCTCCCGTTGTGGAGCACAGGCTTCGGACGCGCAGGCTCAGAGGCCATCGCTCACGGGCCCAGCTGCTCCGCTGCATGTGGGATCTTCCCGGACCGGGGCACGAACCCGTGTCCCCTGCATCAGCAGGCGGACTCTCAACCACTGCGCCACCAGGGAAGCCCTCTACTCCATTTTAAATGATGCACCTTGCAGATGCTCTCACTAGAGGCAGCCCTCTGACTCTCTTGCCCTTACCTGTATCTGATGTGCTAATGGGAAAAAAATAAACAGTAACCTTCAGGAATCAGTGTGGGATATTAAAATATAAACGAGGTCATGTTTGAATATTTGGCATTTGGTGCCATTTTAGTAATCCGTAACCTTCATATCTTTCTGCTTTTATCAGGTGAAAGGCAGACTCCTTTGACCCATGAAGTTGATCTGTGAACTGTCAAAAAATTCAAACCCCCACAGGTGTAGATCATGCATCCATTAGCATAATTTGCCACCCAGGGTATCAAACGTATACTCTTTAACCTGGTACATAATATAGATAGTATTTTATAGTGTGTTAAGAAAAGATTGTTTATTTGACATGTACTAGAGTGAATTAAAAGTTTACCGTAAGAATTACTGATCTTCTCTTCACGTTTTCTTCTAGACACTGAGTCATAATACAAATTTAGTCATTGAGATAGATACTGTACTTCAACCAAATAAGACCATATATTCTAGCAGAATCTTTGGGTGGGTTGAACAGAGTGGGAATCTGACTGTCATAAGCATGTCAGTTTGGTAAAATAAGACAGAAAAAATAAGTGTCTCAACTAGTCAGGTTCAGTCTTTGAATTTCAGAGAACGAGTTTATAAGCTGAACAAGTTTATAATTTGAGAATCTGAATTTCCTTTTGCCCCTGCTCTGGGTCTTCCTTCTGTGTGTGTGTGTGTGTGTGTGTGTGTGTGTGTGTGTGTGTGTAGATTGGGTGTTTGCAGGACTTACTTCACTGTTATTAAAGCTTTTTAAGATTTCTCTAGGATCGCCATGATGATGTTCCTGTTTTTTAATTCCTGAAATTAAAATGTGTTGGAATGCTTGGCTGCCTTTCACTCCCTCCTCAATGGACCCTTTAGTTTTTCACACCAAGGTGTCCTTCTTCAGGGTGCCAGGTCAGGCTACCAAAACAGCTTCTAGGAGGGGATTAGGACCAATTAACATCTTTGTACACAAAAGCCACTGGCAGCTGAACAGGCAGCCTGGTGGCGGCTCCAGAGCTGCATTTTAAATAGGGGCCTTCTGTACTTGAGTTCAAGTAGGAAGAGGTGGAGAAAGTTTTTATTTATAATCGAAAATGCTGTTTTTGGATAAAGTCTAATGAAAAGAAAAGTAGTGTTCAGAAGTATCTAACAAATACCGTTTGAATGTTGGTCTGTATTGTATGTGATTCTATCAAGGATTCTCTCACAATATAGCCTATTTCTTGGCACATATTGAGATGAAGTGATGTTTCTTCACATAACAATTTTGTCCTTACATTTCTCTTGTTCTCTGTTTTTAAAAAAGTTCAGCTGGATCCCTAGGCACAAAAAGGAGCTGCTCCAATGGCTATATGGTCTTAAAAGCCAGTAGCCTTTTCATAAGAAATCTATCGTATGGATACCTGTACTACAAAATCTTTGTTTAGGGTAAAATAAAGTGGAGAGAGCCATTGTGCAAAGTTTGTTTGTTTCTTAATCCTTCACTTTGAGAGGCATCCAGTTAGTATTGTTTTTATTTTAATCACAATAACCAAATTGTTACACTTTTTAATTTTTACCCAAAATTTTTTTGGAGATAGTATGTATTTTTGAGTTCAGAAATATTGGAATCAATAAAGATATTAGATTTTATGACCCAACTGATTGGGAAGCATCTTAAATAGAGATCTGGTTGGAATCTGTTAAGAATAATGTTGTTAAAGATGTAATGGAACCAGTTTCTACACCTGGATGATGAGAGTTTTCAAATATATTTTAAAGACCAAGGGCAAAGGAGGAGTGTTTTCAAACCATTTAATATTGCACTTTCTAGCTTCCTCAATTGCCAAGGCATGTAGTTTTCTCTGTGATTGAAAATGCTAGAAAATAAAATCCTGCTTTCAGAACCTACAGTGGGAATCCATGGGAAAAAATAGAGACCTGAAAAAGAAATTAATATGTGGTAGGTCAAAAGAATGATGGTGATCACACATTTACTGAATCAGGGTGGAATGTATAAGGAAAAACGTGACAACCTATTTCCTGCCCTGTGATATATTTTCGTTTTATGGAAGGAAACGATGAAGAAAATAGTATGCATTTCTTTTTCAATGGCTTGAATAGAAAATGTTTTTTAAAAAGTCAGCCTCTTGGTCCCTAATCTAAATTATGGTCATTTTCAGTTTCCTGGGTTTTATACATAACTCTAGATTCTTCTTAGTGTGATATTTTCGAAGCAAACCTTAATACAGTCTCAATGTGTGGCTTCCCCCCTGGGTTTTAGTTTCAGATACTGTATTGTGAGTCTTCAGACATGTTGAGTTCCCCTAATGTTAAATGGTAATTGCCAGAAGTATAGGTGGGGATAGAAACATTGTTGTATTTTCTTCATTTTTCACACTTCAGCAGCTATCCCTTTTTCTCTCTTGCTGTATGCTTATTAGGGTATGAAATGCAGGTGTGTGGGAAATGGCTAGCGGACATTGACAGGTTATTTTGTTGGTCACTGCCTAATTAGTAGCATAGTGGATGCACCCTGCTAAGCTTTAGTGTGGGGCAGCAGAGCTGGTCTGTTCTAATTTCCTCACGGCTTTGATATTCTCCAAAAGATTGACGGTTTACACAAAAAGCCAAGGCCCGAAGGAGGCCTGTGGAAACAATGAGCCTTCTTGCTTGTAGACACCACAGATGTGAGAGAAAGCTGGCTAAAAACAATTGGCTGACACTGTCTAATTGTCTCCGATGTCAGCGTCATTAATGTTTTCCCATGTAAAATGGAGAAGGCCAAGGTTGTATCCTCCCTTTATTTTGAATCACATGATTATGTAACTTATCAAGATTCAGATTAAGTGTTAATTGTATTTGCTCAATAAAGAAACTGAAGCTACCTTGGGTTTAATGAATATGTGCTTAATTAATTTTGAAAGCTTTTATCTTTATTACCTTTGGAATAATCCTTATCAGAATTAATAACATTTTTCGGTAATTAAAGTCACAGCTCATTTAATGAGAATACATATTTACATTTCTTTTTTGAGTTCAAACCAGGGAAACAATTATGAACGTTTGCTTATCTTCTA
Source organism: Phocoena phocoena (assembly GCF_963924675.1). Lineage (NCBI taxonomy): Eukaryota > Metazoa > Chordata > Mammalia > Artiodactyla > Phocoenidae > Phocoena > Phocoena phocoena. The sequence continues at coordinate 13,569,729 of NC_089234.1, forward strand.
AGACGTTTCTTATGTGTATGTTAAGCAACAATTAGAACAAGCACTTTAGGGTATCAGCAGAGCTTTTCAAATTAGACAACTGACCCAAGTGTTCTAAAGGAACACATAGTAATAACCAAGAAGCACAAAATTACAAGGTTACCCGTGTGAAACTCCAAACCTATTTTTATCTATGAAATGGTTTTAAAGATTTTTTCCTGAGGAGGGGAAAACTGGGAAAGGTGAAACCCTAGGAAGAACTGACAAATTGGGCTGAAATTAACTTTTTTTTTTTAAAAGGTAAGACCTGTAGTTTCTTACAGTGCTGATGATACAGCAGTCCACACTGAAGTATATTATTTGGCCTTGTAATCAGCAAATATCATCATACCGTTTGCACTGTGCAGCAACATCTATGACACCAGAATAAATCAAGGCAGATACTGTAGCTTCTGCTCCTTTTGATATTTTCTAGGTCTTTTCTGGATAGTACTGTGTTTTTGGTTTTTTTTCCATCTGAGCGGTGTAATGCCTCAGAGTAGTGGTGGTGGAACAGAACTGTGCTCTGGAGAAGAGATACTCTGTGATTTGTTTAATCACACACACAAGATAAGCTCACTTATCTTGAGTTCCACATTGAGTTAAATTGTATCAAACTTGGTTCCCCAAAATAATCTCTTTGAAAAGTTAGCCTTCCCCCAAACCATTTTTCCAGGAAAGACCCATGGTTTCCTCTTTTTTTTTTTAAACCTGAGACTAATAAGAATCTTTTAAAAAAATTAATTTAATTTATTTTTGGCTGCGTTGGGTCTCCTTTGCTGTGTGTGGTTTTTTCTCTAGTTGCGGCGAGCGGGGGCTACTCTTTGTTGAGGTGCCCGGGCTTCTCATTGCGGTGCCTCCTCATGTTGTGGAGCACGGGCTCTAGGCGCACAGGCTCAGTAGTTGCAGCATGCGGGCCTAGCTGCTCCATGGCATGTGGGATCCTCCCGGACCAGGGCTCGAACTCATGTCCCCTGCATTGGCAGGTGGATTCTTAACCACTGCGCCACCAGAGAAGCCCTCCTCTTTTCCTTTTTTTTTTTAATCATCTTTATTGGGGTATAATTGCTTTACAATGGTGTGTTAGTCTCTGCTTTATAACAAAGTGAATCAGCCATACATATACATATGTTCCCATATGTCTTCCCTCTTGCGTCTCCCTCCCTCCCTCTTTTCCTTTTATTACCAAGTTACTTGAGTACACGAATGCCCTTGACAGGAAGCATTAGATTTTGAACTTGGAGTCATGCATAGAAGCCAAGTTATCTGGCTTTCTGTGTACCTTCTTCACAATAATACCTGCAAAGTACAATCCACACGGTAGATGCCCAATGTATGGGGGGCCCAATACAGTGTCCACAGTGGTTTCCTTGGGCGTGCATTACAGCACATTTTATGACCAAAGAAAGCCTAGTGTCATGGAATTGTATAGCCTTTGGGGTCAGGTAGATCTGAGTTTAAATCTGGCCTGCTACTTACCAGCTGTGAGACTTTGGGTATGACCTTTCTGAGCTTCAGTCTCCTCATATTTAAAAGATGTAATAATGCCTTGCAGGGTTGGTGTGAGGTGTAAAGATGATGATTGTGAAGTGCTCAGCACAGGATCACCTATAGTAGCTGTAGTACTATTACATTATTACTACACTAGCACTTCTGCCCTCTAGGGCTTGTCTGTCCTGTGCTCTGCTCCCTCCATTTTCTAATTGTGTGCACCTGAGTTTGTTATCTCACCTGCCTAAAATTAGTTCCTATCTGTAATATGGGGATGATAAAAGTATATACCTCCTGTGTTGTTGTGAGGAGTAAGTGAACTGAGGGTGGTAATGTTAATAATAATAGACATGAAGAGGACTACTGACATTTATTGAAGCAGGACTCAGGGCTGGGCACTGTGCTAAGTTTTTTTTCTTTTTTTTAAATGCATATTGTCTCATGTAATGCTCATTGCACAGAATTTGGAACATAATAAGTGCTTTATAAATATTAACTGCTATTGTTGTGTTTATCGTGAAGCCCTCAGAGTTGAGGAATTTCAGCTCTGCCAGTTTTTTCACATATCACTGTTCAGGGTCCCTGGTGAAACAGTTCCTCAATCAGGCATTTCTTATCTATGAAGTTAAGAAAGTACTACATGTGAACCCATCCCCCTTTCTTTTAAACCCTTTAGCCTCAGTTCCTCCCTTATCTCCCGCTCACTTAAAAAAATTATCAAAAAAAAAAAACAAACAAAAACAACAACAACAACAAAAAAAATTATCTTCTCTGAAGACAGCAGCAGTGTGAAATAAGTCCCAGCTTCTCCAGAAAATGGTATTTGCTCACCTTGCTCATTTATTCCAGCATGTAAGCTGTCTGCATGCAGCTTTTCTCTCTGTGACCTAAACCAACTGGGTACTGTTGCCTCTTGATCGGCAGATCCTTATGCATCAGGTGCAGCCAGATGGGCCTAGAAAATACCCTCTTCTTCCCCTTTGTTTTTATTTGCTTGATTTGCCTTGAAAGGCAGTAAAGTTTCAGTGTTTAAATACTGTGCCTTTATTTCTGTGTATTGGTTTATTTATCATTTAAGTTATCATTTATCATTGGCTTCAAATCAGTTCAGCAAACATTTCCTAAACATCAGTTATTTGCAGGCTACTGTGTTGCAGGTATGGAATACAAATCTGAATATGGGAAGTGCTGTGCACTCTAGTGGTTACATGTACCACTAGGCTTTGGTATCATATCTAAATTAATCTTTTATCTATTCCTTATTAGCTTAGAGAAGATACCTGCTCTAAGACTTTTTCCTCATATGCAAAAAAGGGGTTGAGAATATCCGTGTCATAGGATTGTTTTTAGGATTAAATGAGATAATCTATGGAAAGCAGTCATCGCTCTATAAATGGTAGTCATAAATAAGGCACAATCTCTTCCCTAATGGAGGAAACGGACACAGAAAAGCAGTAATTTCCATGGAATATGGGAGGTGTACTAGGCTCATTCTGGCAGGGAGGAAAGAGACGGCTTGGGGAAGAAGGCGGCTTATGGAAGCCTTTCTGGAGAGGATGGGAGTTGAGTTTAGTTTTGAGGGTTGGGACAGAGTCATTCTGGTAAAGTAGGGCAAGGGGCGGTGTTTTCCTTGTGGAAGGGACAGCATGAGCAAAGGCACAGTGAAAGAAACATGGTATGTGCCAGAAACTGCAAGAAATTCAGTGTTATTAGGAACCCCAGGTCCTTGGGTTGGACTTCCCTGTAGGAGGGGCTGCTTTGAAGTGGGCTGGCCCTGTTTAGCCTTTCCTTGTTTAACTCCCCTCAGGCTGCCTTAGCAGGCTCCAACTCCCTTTAGAAGGTGATGATGTAGTCTAAAGAATGCCAGCTCTTATTTAATTTGTTTAACTTCTGTTCTGAAAGGAAAGGTTATTTATGGGGAAAGGGCATCTATCATTGAAGAAAAAGTCAAACATGGACTTCCAGAGCTTTCCTTACCAACCATGTGACCTTATACTGTTATTTAACCTGTGTCTCAGATTCTTCATCTATACAAGTAAAAATTGTATAAAAATAGTATTTACCTCATCTGGGGCATTTCAGGATTAAATGGTATAGTAATGCATGTAAATTACTTGGAACAGTCCCTGGAACAAAGAAAAAGCTCAATAAATGTTAATACTGATATGTTAACTACACCGAGTATTTCCATTCAGAAGAAGGCAGCATTTAACTGAGGGAAATGGTGGAATTTTTCAGCATAATGTCATTTGCCTGGAAACAGAGGTCAGTGAGAGAATTAGAAAAAGGTGATCCAGTTCTCTCAATCTTATCTTCTAGAGGACAATTTAGTGCTGCTGCACATACTGTAGTTTCAAAGGGAAACACAGATCCTAAATAGTAATTCCGAACCACCCAGTGCTGTTCTCTCACAGAATCAGAAGCTTTTAAAGCAGAAGTCCTGAGAACAAACTCACCCCACTGGGTAGAACCTTTTCCTCCTTCTTCCTCCTCTCCTCCCCCTCCTCCCCCTTGCTCTACTGGCTCCCTCTTTTTCTCTTCCTCCCTCCCCCCTTTCTTACTGTCTCTCTTAATTTCTTCCTCCCTCCCTCCTCCTTCTCCTTCCCTTTACCCTTCCTTCTTTACAAATTAGGTTTGCTTGGCTTGGAGAACAATGTGGGTTAGATTTCAAGCCCATGGCTAGGTGCCCTTGTGCAGGACAACTTGTACAGCCATATGAGTGGCTCTCATCCCCTTCTGAATTCTCCTATCTGAGCCCACTTAATGATGATTGTTTTGCTTTACTTTTAATTGTGGTAAAATACACAGAACATAAAAATTTATCATTTTAACCATTTTTAAGTGTACAACTCAGTAGTATTAAGGATATTCATATTGTGTGCTGCCAATCTCCAGAAATTTTTCATCTTGTAAAACTGAAACTCTATGCCCATTAAATAACTCCCCATTGCCCCCTCCTCCCAGCCACTGGTAACTACCATTCTACTTTCTGTCTCAATGAATTTGACCATTGTAGGTACTACATATAAGAGGAATCATACAGTATTTGTCCTTTTGTGACTGGCTTATTTCACTTACCACAGTGTCCTCGAGTTTCATCCATATTGTAGCATGTGTCAGAATTTCCTTCCTTTTTAGGACTGAATAATATTCCACCGTATCTGTATACCACATTTTGTTTATCCATTCATCCTTTGGTAGATATTTGGATTGCTTCTACCTTTTGGCTGTTGTGAATAATGCTACTATGAGCATGAGTGTACAGATACCCCTTTGAGACACTGCTCTGGATTCTTTTGGGTGTATACCCAGAATTGGAATTGCTGGATCATATGGTAATTCTATTTTTAATTTTTTTGTGGAACTGCCATATTGTTTCCTCAGTGGCTATAGCAATTACATTTCCATTAACAGTGCACAGGGGTTGCAGTTTCTCTTCATTCTTGCCCATACTTGTTTTCTGGTTTTTTTGGTGGTAACCATACTAATGAGAGAGGTGGTATCTCATTGTAGTTTTGATTTGCATTTCCCTAATGATTAGTGATATTGAGTATCTTTTCATGTGCTTATTGGCCATTTGCATATCTTCTTTGGAGAAATGCCTATCAGATCTTTTGGCCATTTTTTTTTTTTTTTTTTTTTTGTGATACGCGGGCCTCTCACTGCTGTGGCCTCTCCCGTTGTGGAGCACAGGCTCCGGACGCGCAGGCTCAGCGGCCATGGCTCATGGGCCCAGCCGCTGCCGCGGCATGTGGGATCTTCCCGGACCGGGGCACGAACCCATGTCCCCTGCATCGGCAGGCGGACTCTCAACCACTGCGCCACCAGGGAAGCCCCTTTTGGCCATTTTTGAATTGGGTTTTTTGTTTTGTTGTTGTTGTTGCCTGAGTTTTAGATGCTCTCTATATATTTCTGGATATTAATCTCCTATATCAGATTTGCACATACTTTCTCCCATTCTATGGGTTGCTGTTGATACCATCTTTTGTTACGCAGAATTTAAAAATTTTCATGAAGTCCAATTTGTCTATTTTTTCTTTTTTTACCTATGCCTTTGATGTCATATCTATTGCCAAATCCAATGTTGTAAGGTTTTTGTCATGTTTTCTTGTAAGAGTTTTATAGTTTCAGGCCTTACATTTAGGTCTCTGATCCTTTTGTTTTTTTGGCCGCACGGCAAGCGGGATCTTAGTTCCCTGACCAGGGATTGAACACGCATCCCCTGCAGTGGAAGCACGGAGTCTTAACCACTGGACCGCCAGGGAAGTCCCTAGGTCTCTGATCCATTTTGAGTTGATTTTTGTATATGGTGTTAGTTAAGAGTCAAATTTCATTCTTTTGCATGCGGATATCCAATTTTCCCAGCACCATTTGTTGAAAAGACTGTTCTTTCCTCATTGAACGGTCTTTGGCACCCTTGTCAAAAATCGTTTGACCATGTATGGAAGAGTTTATTTCTGAGCTTTCTGTTCTGTTCCATTGTTCTATATGTTTGTCTTTATGCCAGTACCACACTCTTTTGATTATTGTAGATTTGTAGTAAATTTTGAAATCAGGAAGTATGAATCCTCCAGTTTTGTTCTTTTTCAAGATTGTTCTGGCTTTTTGGGGTCCCTTGAGATTCTTGATAGGACTGCATTGAATCTGTAGATTGCTTTGGGTAGTACTAACATTTTAACAGTATTAAGTCTTCCAATCCATGATAATGGGATTTGTTTCCATTTATATAAGTCTTTTTAAATTTCTTTCAGCAACGTTTTGTAGTTTTCATTATCACTTTCTTGGTTAAATCAATTCCTAAGTATTTTATTATTTTTGATACTAGTGTAAATGGAATTGTTTTTGTAATTTCCTTTTCAGATTATTCGTTGTTAGTGTATAGAAATGCAACTGATTTTTGTGTATTTACTTTGTATTTTGCTACTTTCTGAATTTATTTATTATAGTCATCCCTCTGTATCCTTGGGGGATTGGTTCCAGGAGCCCCCATAACAAAATCCAGGGATGCTCAAATCCTTTATATAAAAAAGCATTAGTACAATAAATACAGTTGGCTCTCGACAGGTTTCCCATCTGTAGGTTTAAACAAGTGTAGATAGAATTTGGACCCATGGTTGGGTGAAATCTGTGGATGTAAAACCTGCAGGTACAGAGGGCCAACTGTAGTTTTAACCATTTTTTGTGGAATCTTCAAGGTTTTCTACATATAAGATCATATTATCTCCAAACAGTGATACTTTTACTTCTTCCTTTCCAATTTGGCTGCCTTTTATTTCTTTTTCTTTCCTAATTGGTTTGGCTAGAACTTGTTGTGCTATTTTGACTAGAATTGGTGAAAGTGGGCATCCTTGCCTTGTTGGCTGATCTTAGAGGAAAAGCTTTCAGTCTTTCACCATTGAGTAATGTTCACCATGGGTTTTTCATTTATGGCTTTTATATTGTTGCGGTCATTTCCTTCTATTCATAGCTTTCTAAGTATTTTTCTCATGAAAGAGTGTTGAATTTTGTCAGTGCTTTTTCTGTACCAATTGAGATGATCATGTGGGTTTGTTTGTTTCTTCATTCTGTTAATGTGGTGTATAATATTGACTGGTTTTTGTATGTTGAACCATCCCTGCGTTGCAAGAACAAATCCCACTTGGTCACGGTCTCTGTGCCGAGGGTCAGACGGTACGCAAGCTGCTCCTGGCGCGTGGCTACCTGCCATGTGGGGGTGGGAGATGGGTAGTTGCCACTGTGCTACTGTGAAATTGACTAAAACCACCTCAATTCACAGTCCAGTCCTTCTGCTGGAAGTTGCAAACCTTCAGTAGACTCCAGAGTTCCAAAATAGTTATATCAGACAGATTTTGCCAGTGCGATTGTGGTCTAGGTGGGGAGACAGATTCCTCGTGCTTTCTACTCCTCCATCTTCCTCAGGTCCTCCTCATTTTCTTAATAGTCATTCAAAGAAGAACCTTTTTAATTTTGATGAAGTTCAATTTATCAATCTTTTCTTTTATGGCTTGCCCTTTATGTGTTCTGTCTAAAATTTTTGCATATCACGAGATCACAAAGATTTTGTGATTTCTTTTAGAAGTTTTATAAGTTTAGTTCTTACATTTAAGTCTGTTATCCATTTTGAGTTAATTTTGTTTTATGGTATGAAGTAGGGTTGAGAGGTTCTTTTATTTGCATATGATTATCCAATTGTTCTACTAATATTTCTTGAAAAGACTGTCTGTTACTCATTGAATTACCTTTGCACCTTTGTTGAAAATCAACTGATGTATATATGGTCTTTTTCTAAAAAAAAAAAAGAGACCCAGGATGGGTGACCCAGTGAGGGAAGCACACCCAGGACACTTAGAGCCTATGCCTGCAACTCTCTCTCTACAAATATTTCTTGAAAAGACTATGTGTTACTCATCGAATTACCTTTGCACCTTTGTTGAAAATCAATTGATGTATATATGGTCTTTTTCTAGACTTCCTTCTGTTCCATTAGTCTATATCTGTCTATCTTTAAATCAATACCACAGTGCTTTGATTGCTGTAGCTTTATATTGTCTTGAAGTCAGGTAGGGTAAGTCTTCCCACTTTGTTATTTTTCAAAACTGTATTGGCTATTCTGGGTCCTTTGCATATCCATGTAAATTCTTGGACTCTGAGTTCTTTGGATACAGGAAGTATGTCCAAATCTTTTAGTGTCACCCCACAGTACCTGCTAAGGTACTTTTCTATATTTGTTGATTGGTCAGTTAATAGGAACTGATGGAATCAGTAGGATTAACTTATTGAACCCTAGAATCTTAGAGCTAGAAGAGGACTTATAGGGACACTAAGATGAAGATGAAGCCCAACTATCTCATCTTTGAGCCACCTATTCCTAAATTAGGCACTGGCCTTACTTCGGTTGGTGGGTCTGTGGAGCTCTATTTATGTGCCAGATATAAGATTTCATTTTGCCTTTACAACCAGGACTCATCAATAATGTGTCGGGTCACAGGGATACATAGAGTAATGGGAGATGGTACTTACATGTGAGATGTTCACGGTCTGTTGGGACCTACTTTTGTATGCCTCACTGAAAGCGCCCCAGACAAGGTCCCTGATGTGTGTGTGGTCCAGGAAATATGCCTAAAAGTAGACTTTAGGCATCTATGTTTTAGTGGCAGACCTAAGGCAAGTCAGCACCTGAGTGAATTTGATCAAAGACTATCTTCAGAGGCACAGGCAGCAACGCCAATGATAAAATTCTTGCAAAGTAAACAGCCTATACATTACAGATGCTACCATCCACACACCTGTATTAGAGGACTTGCTGAGTACAGACATTTTGACTTCTTAATGGATGACCATGAAATTGACAAATTAGGAGGGGGGAAGAAAATTGCATCTTTGAAAGCTTATGGTTCATCATTCTACTGAAATGACTCAGCTTCTTTCCTTTAAGCTATAATTTCAGTTTCTTTTTCTAATGGACACATTGATTTTTTGTGCTTATTTCTAACCTTATGGCCTACTGAAAATTTCCTTAAAAGGAAATAGAGAAGTTAGGAGGTGTAATTTGAAAAAATAGCTTTTAGGTGAAGTAACTCTATCAATATGAAGATGTAGTCAGTGCTTTATAGTGGAACATTTCTAGACTTTAATCACCTGTAAATAAATGCTAACATTTTGCTATGATAAAGGAAAATTTTCATTCCTTTTAAGTACTTTTGTCCATAATTGTTAAACTAAAGCAAACGTTGATTTCATTGGAAAGCATTAAAATGTTTCCTTTATCAAACAAAATGTTTTTCTAAAATTTTGTATTTAGACTTTAAATAAACAAAATTAGATTAATAATACAATGAATTTCTATGAAGTTAGCTCGAGAACTAGAAATTAGTAGTAAAACCACTGTCTATATGTTCTTCCTTATTCCATTTTTCTGTTACTAGTAGTAATTACCATTGTCTATGTGTTCTTCCTTATTCCATTTTCTGCCTCATTTTCAGAGGTAACCACTTTCCTAAATTTTGTTTTTATCATTACCTTGCTTTTAAGTTGTGAAATATGAAATATATATTTGTCTAAGCAATAAATATATATTTGCCTAAACAATATATTGTTTAGTTTTGCATGTATTTGAACTTTATAAAATGATACATCATATCTTCTGGAATTTGCTTTTTTTCCACTCCATAGTTATGATTTTCATTTATTTTTATTGCCTTGTAATATTCTATTGTGTGACTGTGTCACATTTTAACATTTTATCTGTTATCCTGTCAGTTGTCATTTATGTTGTTACCAGATTTTTGCTATTTTGAATACTGATGCTATGAATATTCTTGAACATGTCTCCTGATGTGCATGTACAGTACTTTCTTTCAGCTGTATATGTAGGAGTAAAATTGTTGAATTATAAGGTATGTCAATGTTCAGCTTTGCAAGTTACTGTCAATTTATTTTCCAAAGTGATATGGCAATTTAGAATTATATACCCACATATAGGTGATTCCATTGTCCATCTATCGTCAATTCTGCTATAATACAACACTTGTGTCGTAAAAGTCACCATGCTATGCATAATCACCTAATAAAAACCACAAGGCTTATGGGAAAAATGGAGTTGGGGAAAAATGCTCAAAAGTTTTGTCAGTGGCACGTAAAAACAGCACAGTTTCATACATCTTAAATACTTGAGAAATATATAAATATTACAATAAATATAACACTTTACCTTGAAAAAGACCTGAAGTTTGCTTGTGCAAGTGGGTTTCTGGAAGGGCGGCAGCTTGTGAGTTACTGTGTAGTGATGGAAGGAAGGTTATCTGAAATTGGATGGAACATTGTAGCACCAAATGTGGTTGGGTATGGCTCATAATACTGGTGAACCGAGGTATTGATAGATATTAGAGATGTGTGTGTAATGTATATTCCTATGTGGCTTGGTTCAGCTGGATACAGTTTTCTGCATTTGTCAGGATGAAATTGTGCATAATCAAATGCAAAATTCATGTTATACTCAAATTGTTCATTAATATATTAATTTCATCGGAACAGATTCACATTTTCATGACAAATATTATAGCAGATCTGACAGTACTCCAACACTTGGTACTGTCAGTTTTTTATTTCTGCTAACCAAAAAAGTATAAAATTATTTCTCATGTGGTCTTTACTCTCATTTCTCTGATTCTAGTAAGATTGAGCATCTCTCTCAGTTTTTCATTGGCCAAATGTGTTTATTTTTCAGTACCTGCATATTTTTTTGTGTGTGTGTGTGGTACGCGGGCCTCTCACTGTTGTGGCCTCTCCCGTTGAGGAGCACAGGCTCCGGACGCGCAGGCTCAGCGGCCGTGGCTTACGGGCCCAGCCGCTCCGCGGCATGTGGGATCCTCCCGGACCGGGGCACGAACCCGTGTCCCCTGCATCGGCAGGTGGACTCTCAACCACTGCACCACCAGCGAAGCCCCTCAGCTTTGTTTTTGAAGAGTATTTTTAGTGGGTGTAGAATTCTAGGATGGCAGTTATATCTTTCAGCACTTTAAAAATGTTATTTCATAGTCTTCTGACTTCCATAGCATTTGTTGAGAATCCATTAGTCCTTCAATAGTTGCTCTCTGCCGAGGCAAAGCCTCTTGCCCTGTGGATTCGCAGCTTCTTTCCATGAACCTAGATATGGTAGATACCTCATGGGGGAAAAGGCTGCAGAACATCAGTTGACTTCTCCACAGTTCTCTCCTCTCTGGAATCTTAGTAGCTTGGACCTAGTTTCTATCCTCTGCCCTTTCTAACCTAGGGATTGTAATGGCTTCCCACTCTTGCTAGTCCCAGGATGATTCTTTGTACCACACTGGTTCCCTGAACTCTGCCTAAACTTTGTAAACAGTCCTTCATTCAACTTTCTTCAGTTACTCTTCTTAGGTGTGACATCTGTTTCCTGATGGGCTACATATACAACAAGTTTCTAATGTGGGATTTCTGATGTCTTTTAATATACTAACGTGTCTAATGAGTTTTCCAGAAAGGTCTTAAAATACATATCTTTTTGAGTGTTTCAGGATTGTGTTTCTCAGAGCCTTATCTTTAGAAATACTGTTACATGAATGCGAACCTAATGCTAAAGGGCTGAGGTTTCTTGAAATCTACAGAGGTTAACAGAAGGCTCCCAACCTGGCTAATGAGGGAGCTGATGTCTCAGTCTTTATCCCTCTTGTCAGTTTTTCCTCAGACTTGCTACTTTAGTTAAGATTTCAAAGTACAAATCTCTCACTTTGGTAAATTACATAATCTTTCTGAGCTTGTTTCCTTATCTGTAAAATGGATATATACTTATCTATCTTATCAATCTTTTAGCTAGATTAAAGGAAATAGTGCATTTCATTCATGGGGCATACTCAATAAGTATTAGTGTTCTCCCCCTTCCTGCAGTATCCCCTCCTAATGAAAACCAACTGAAGTCATTTAAGGAAGATGTAGTATAGATTCCTTTCTGACTCCTTAAGTAGAATTTCAGTGGAAATATGAAATTGACTGTAAAATTGTTGACCCATATCTTTTTTTTACATCTTTATTGGAGTATAATTGCTTTACAATGGTGTGTTAGTTTCTGCTTTATAACAAAGTGAATCAGTTATACATATACATAAGTTCCCATATCTCTTCCTTCTTGCGTCTCCTTCCCCCCTCACCCTCCCTATCCCACCCCTCTAGGTGGTCACAAGGCACCAAGCTGATCTCCCTGTGACCCATATCTTTTCATGCTCAATTCTATGTTAAAGAATTTTATCTTGAAACTCTGGCTTTTGGTTTATTTTGTGAATTGTACTTCTTCCATATACAACTTGAATACATTAACTTTTAGTTAGTTAAAAATAAACTATAGCATCAATATTATTATAATGCAGTTTTATTGAAGTATTTTAAGTTTAGGGAGAAGATGATTTGGACTTTTATTCTTTTGCAATTTGTTCTTTTCTTCTTTTGGGCATGCAGAGTTAGTGATCTAATAAATACAGTTGATGATTCCTCCAAAGTGGAGCCTTGTCCACCTAAATCATAATTTTAAAGATTTCCATGATTGCTCCATAGTGCCTGATTGCTCCAAATATCTAGTTATCCTTTCTCCCAAAGTCAAACTTGCCAGTGAAAAACCTGTTTTCCTTAAGTACCCAGATAGAGTTGTTCTTCACACACATAATAGCACTGACAAGATCAGAAATTACATGACATTCTGAGTCTTTCCACTTTAGCCCCATTGTCTTCTGTCAGATGCATACTCTTTAGAATCTAATTTCCTTTAATATCTCTTTCTGATCAGCCAGTGGGGAAAAGCTGACATCCTTCCCCACTTTCCGAAAATCCTTTTGAAACTCATGACCCTTTTGCCAACTAGAGAAACTTATTCCTAGAGGTGAGGCATTTTATCTTTTTAACTGCATTTCTTCTTGAACTTCTGTAAAGGCTTTTGTGCTGGAGGAGCTTGAAACGTAATATGAAAAAATAAAATGAGAGGTACTGAGGTGTAAGTGTACCAATGAAAGCCCTTTAACTTTTCTTTCATATGACCCAGTAAGCTTAGTAATTTGTCACCTTACATGAAATTATGGTTTGCATATATTTATTTCTGTACAGTTTTTTTGGTCAAGCTTGAGAATTTCTGTTCCAGTATATTTAATTTGTATTGGTATTATCAGATCGTGGGTTTGGGATTGGAGTAGGTAGGTGAGCGAATTTTTGGAGGAGGAGTGACAGTCTTCCCAATAAACTCTTAGGAAAAAGAGAAAAAGTTGAAGCAAAGCAAACTTGGGCCTTAGATCAGCAATGTAAGGATGCAGATCAATTCACTTCTTTCTGTACTTGCTGTCACTTTTCTAAGTTAGACAGCCATCACTTCCCCTTGTAACTGGTTTCTCTACCTTCAGTCTTGGTCCATTTAATCTGTTTTCAAGACACCCAAAGTTATCTTCCTAAAATACAAATCATCCTGTTAGTCTCTTGCTTAAAATCCTTCAGTGTCTCTCCATTGCTCTCAGAAAAAAGTCTTCAGTTTTTAAACATGACATACACAGTCTTAATTGTCTGACTCCCTGTCTATCTTATCTCCAGTTACTCCTCTCTTACAAGATGGTTCTAGTAATACTGATTATTATTACTGTTGCTGTAATTGTTGTTTGTCATGTGCTTCCAACTCTTCTCTGACCCATTCTTTTCTTTTCTAACCAATATTTATTCATTTTTAGGTCCCAGCTGAGCCATTACTGCCTGTGTCTTCCCTGACCATCCCCCTCCAAGTGGAGTTTAGGTTCCCTTTTAATGTGCCTCCCCTAGAGCCTTCCCATCACAATGCATATCACATTGTGTGATGATTGCATCTGATTATTAGCTTGCATCTCCCACTAGATTGGAAGTTCCATGAGGGATCAAGCCATGCTTGTCTTGGTCATTTTTGCATCCTCAATGATTAGCAGAATGCCTGGCATGAAGAAGGTGCGCCCAGAATTTATTTGATAAATAATTGAACAAATGAAGGAGCTGTAATTTATGTGACAGGCTGACCCAGAGCCTTACCATCTCAAATGCACAAGTTATGCTGTGATTTGTACTGGGATCACTGTAGGACCCAGGAAATGGAATTCAGGGCAGGAATGGACAGCTCTGACTCATCAGACCTGAAACCTGGAGAGCCTCTATATGGCTTGTGAAGTAGTGACTCTCAGGATGCAGAGTATCTACAACAAAACAATGCAGATAGCTGAATATTATGTTGAAACTCTGAGGCAAGGAGATCCTAGAACATGTCTACCAATCAGGAGAAAGGTAAGTGAAAAATAATAGAACAGTTTCCATTTCTACTAATTTAAGATGTATAAAATTCAGTTAATTATGCCTATATTGTTTTATTTTAGAAAATACAAAAGATCTTTTTCTTCATAAGACCTTTTCTTTTTTTTTTTTTTTTGCGGTACGTGGGCCTCTCACTGTTGTGGCCTCGCGTTGCGGAGCATAGGCTCCAGATGCACAGGCTCAGCGGCCATGGCTCACGGGCCCAGCTGCTCTGCGGCTTGTGGGATCTTCCCGGACCGGGGCACGAACCCGTGTCCCCTGCATCAGCAGGCGGACTCTCAACCACTGCGTCACCAGGGAAGCCCAAGACCTTATTTTTTTCAACCCCAAATGCCCTGGAGGTGTTGAGGAATTGAACCCACGGAAGACTTTTGTATTTCCTAATTTCTCCCTTTGAGAGCCTTAGCTTTGACCAGGATGATTCCAGGCTGTAGCAATGCCTTCTGCCCATCCTCCCTGCAGACACGGGAGTGCAGTGCAAAAGCAGGTTTATTTTCTCCTGGACTTCTTTATTTCTCCCAAGGTGTCGTAAAAAGTTCTATTCCTGTCTTGCCAACTATTGCACTTCCTGTTCCTATTCTCAGTTCCCTATTCTTCTAAACATCCCTGGTAGAAATGGTACAAATGACTGAGATTGAAATCCTCATAGTTCCTCCAAGCAACACAAAAATAAGTTTACACATAGCAGAATTGTACAAAAGGAGCAAAGATTTGTGGTGGTATCACTGAAATAACAGTAATTCTTAATTTTTTGCAAGTTATGTTTCATTTGAGAACCTGATGAATGTTATAGATCCTTTTCTCAGAAATACACACATACACACTTAAAATTGTACATACAATTTTAGAGGGTTCATGAACTGTAGGTTAAGGGCCTCTGATAGAGTACGTTTACGGAACTCTTCTAAGTTATAAGATTTAGGTACTGGAGGGTGAGGAGTGTTAGAGATTCTCACGCCTATGAATTTGTTATTAAAAATGAAACGTTTCCAAAACATGCAGCCAATGAGAGTTTGATTATATGCTTTGATTTGTACTTTATTAATTTATGATACTGTGTCAGCACAAAGTCTATTAGGAATAGACTCCAAGGAGGATCATCTGGTGTTTGCTAAGAGTGGTTTGAGACCATTAGCTTTTTAATGAAAGTACACGGATGTACAATTAGAAAAATGAGAATTAGCTGAAGTTAGCTAAAAGGGGGGAAACTATGTGCTTTAAACTAATATTTTCAAAATGCCAGGATTTGGGCTTCCCTGGTGGCACAGTGGTTGAGAGTCTGCCTGTCGATGCAGGGGACACGGGTTTGTGCTCCGGTCTGGGAAGATCCCAAATGCTGTGGAGCGGCTGGGCCTTTGCGCCATGGTTGCTGAGCCTGTGCATCTGGAGCTTGTGCTCCGCAACGGGAGACGCCACAACAGTGAGAGGCCCGCTTACTGCAAAAAAAAAAAAAAAAAAAAAGCCAGGACTTAAAAAAAACCCAAACAAATCACTGTCCCCTCCCCCACTTTGTGCTGCCTCCGCCCTTTCCCCTCTCCAAAAATTCTGATATATTCAACAATGGCTGGAGGGGTCCTGGCCTATGGGCAGCTAGAGTTCTACTTATAGGATTCTCGGGAGAGGGACAGTGACTAGGGGGTACTAATGGTATCCCAAGGGTCATGACCAGGTGCAAAAGCTACCCCTTAAGCTGGCAGGGGTAGAGTGGATCTCTGGTGCTCATCTGAAAGAGACAGGATTAAGGGACACAGATTGGGACCTGAGAGGGGTTACTGAGTTGTCTTCTGGCCAGTGACTCTCAGGGTCTATGTCAGGGAGGTAAAATTTAAAGTAAGTTCAGAGAAGTTGCAGGACTACTGAGAACTTGGCATTACCCTTATCTTGGTGTTAGTAGGTTCCAGATGTTAGGGTAGTCAATGAAATGCAAAAGTCGAGCTGCTTTTCTTCTGCTTACCTGCAAATTTTCTTCTCTCCTCCAATTTGCGTGACATATTGGAAGTATATTTTAATATGGTAGTTAAATGGCTCAGCCATTTACCAGCTATGTGACCATTGCAAGTTATCTAGCTGCTCAGCTTCTCATCTATAAAATGGAGACAATAATAGTACATACTTCATAGGGTTACTGTGAAAATTAAATGAAATAATGGATGTATTTAAGGTATTTAGTATAGCACTTGTTGCCTAGTGAGCAGCTAATAAATGTTCACCATTTTTTTGGGCATACGCTTCCCTACTAGGCTGACTATGAACTTCCGAAAGTCAGGATTTGTCCTGATGTATCCTACTTTTACTATAGAACTTACGTAAAATAGGCTTTTAGAAATATTTTTTTGAATGAATGAATGGAGGAATGAACGAGAGAATGAAGTTGGTTGAAAAATAGGTGTTTTGAATTAACTTGGACAGGTGTCTTCAGGCTTTCCATATGTACACTAGATCCTGTGACTGGACTGTTCCTTCCCTTGTCTTTGCATGGCTGCTGACCATTTCTCATCTTTTAGCTGTCACCTTGGTGTAACCTCTTTAGAAAGACCTTTTATAATGACCTCTATCCAAATGAGCTTCCTTGTCCCTGGACCCACTGGTTACATTTCCTACCACTACCCTTTGTTTATAGCATTTATATTTTATAATTTATACTATAAAATACATAATTATATAGTTATTCAGTTTTTAAATTTGTTTTTTGTCTCTTTTCCACTACACAATAAACTATGACAACAGAGAACTATTTTCTTCATTGATCCATGGAGGGACAGCATTGTCTAATGGGCAGAACTAGGATTTGAACCCATGCAGTCTGACTCCAGGGCCTGTCTGCTTTCAAATCCTGGCTTTGTCATGTATTAGCTATGTGACCTAAGACAAGTTGTTTAACCTCTGATCTTAGTTTTCTCATCTTCAAATTGAGGATAATAATTATACCTTCCTCATTGATACTGCCCTTTAGACCCAGGCAACTAAGGCTCCTGCCCTGGACCTTGTGCTTTAGAAGACCCTGCACTAACTTTCTTCTGGCTCTGTCTCACCCCATGGGCAAGCAGTTCAATTCCTGTATCTGCCTCTTCTAGGCCATACTTCTGATACTTGAGATCCCAGGACTCCCTACCCAAATAGCTCTGAGCAAGCTTCCAGAGCTAGCTGGGCTTTTCCCCAGGTCCATCCTCCCAAAGCTAGTCTGTGTCTCTGGTGTGTGTACCCAGAGACCTTATGGTAGGTAACTAAGGATCTGCTGTGTGTAGAGTGGGAAGGTGGACACAGCTTGGATGTTTGGGTCAAGGTGTCTACACCAGTTGATGCAAGACTCCTTATGTGTCGAAAGATATGCTGTAGGTGGGGAGAGAAGGGAGGTAGGCTAGAGTCCTCTATTTTACCCTTGCTTCTCTAACCTGGCAAATGTTAGAGACAGGCCAGTACCTCCTGTGAGGATTAAATGAGACATTACATGTAAAGCCTTTAGAAAATGCCTAATATACCATAAAGTGCTCAATAAATATTAGCTATTATTATTATATGTCCGTTGGCTTAGCACAGGGCCTAGTTTATAATAGGTATTTAATAAGTTATTTTTTGAATGAATGAATAGATGAATGATTGAACTATTAACAACTCGTTAATTGGGGTACTTTCTTGGTTCTCTTGTTAGGTAAAATCAGCTGTGTATTTGAACTAAAGCTTTCTTCATTTATTGTAGTCATGATTAGTTGAAAGTAAGAAATCCTGGCTTGATATTCATAGTTAACTATTAATTGCAAACTTCTTATCAGGAAAAAGATCTTAGGTGTTAATTTCACAGAATGATAGTTCTCAGAAAGGGCCTGCCTCTTACTTAAGCTAACAAATTATTATCTTTCACAAGAAAAACAGGAGGGATTTGAATTTATGTACTATTAGATGTGTTCCCTGTTAGCTCAAATACATTTGCAATGACGTGTACAACAGTAGGATTGACAAGAGGTTTCTAGACCTCAGGACAACTCCAGTGGTTTTCTGGCAGCATGGAGGACCTTAGCATAAAAAAGAAAGGATCTGATGCTCAATTTCAGTAAATCTGGGGTAGTGAGCTGAGAGCCAAGAGGGGAACTTCACTTCCACACCAAACTCTTGCATCCACTCAGGGTGCTGCAGCTAGTGGGACCTGATGTCAAGGACTTGAGCTGCCCATTCCCTCCCACAAGGAGAATCTGTCTCTCATTTGCTTGCCAGAATATGG